>NW_024580660.1:541666-681999 GCF_017639235.1 Corvus kubaryi
CCCCTTCCCCTTCCCCTTCCCCTTCCCCTTCCCTTTTTTTTTTCTTCTTCAAACAATCACAGAAGATAAGAACAAGAACTCACAGAAAACCAATCTGGTGAGAGTACAGTCAGCAGATTAAGGCCTGTTCTGAGTCTTCATTTTCCTCTCTCATTATTCTGACTGATCTTTGGCAGAGCAAGGCAGACATGTGGGCTGTATTTCTAACCCAAATTTTTTTTGACAGCCGTGCAGCAGACTCTAAGATGGCAATTGATTGTAGCACTGTACAACTTAAACATGTCTGTGAACTGCAGGAACTGTGCGATTACTCCCCTGGGTTTTCTAAAACAGATCTCAAAGTTTCTAACATACATTCTGTGTTTTCCTGCAGAGCTGAACCTGACAAAATGCTCTCTTGGCAGTGAGGATACTTATAGTGCTCAGCATTGTGGTAGGGACAGAGGCACTGGGGTCCTCTCTCCTCCAAAGAACAGTGCAGAGAAGTGTTTACATTTCACAGTATATTGCTTCACCACACAATTCAGTCCCATCAAGTTGTTATATTAAAAAAAAAATATATCATTTCCATCACTCTGAAGGAGTAAATCCAGCTGCCTAATCTCTTCACATGTGTATTCCTCATATCTATCAAATAGAAGTACAAAATGTCATGGTTTTGCTTCCCCAAAAGGTACTGTAAGTAATTCTTACTGAAAGCAGAGGGAGGGAAAATACAGTTTCAAAGCAAGTTCTTCTGGGTATTTTGTGACAGCATAGATTTAAAGGCATTCCCAAGAAAAGTGGTGTGATTTCTTCTACTGGAAGGATTTGGCGTCATGGTTTTAAATGGACTCAGTGTTTTGCCCTTGCAAAAAGGGCAGAAAGGAAAAGGAAAGAAAGAAAATTGTTTTGTTCTTGTCTTAGACCAAGAAAATAATGAAAAAATGATAGAATTGGGAAGCACAGTGGCTCAGGATTGCTAGCTGTGCATGTTTAATCTGTCAAGATAAGGCCAGGAAACACTTGGTTCTGATTTTTCTTTCAATAATTTCACATCTATTTGATAACTCTAAATGCAGTAGTAAGACTCCTATTTTAACTGCATATGAGATGCATTTCAGGTCTTATTCACAATTCTGGCTTCACAGCTCAGGCCTGTCACAACTAAAAGATTGAATAAATGTACAGGAATGATTAATTCCTAAGAATAAAAGCTCACAATGAAAACCCAAGCCAGCAGATCTCTAGGATGCTTGAGCTTGCCCAGCACACTAAGCAAAATTACCTTTTTTTCCCCAGGTGACATCCAGGACACAGCTTTTCAAGGTCAAAAAGCTGCTAAAACTCATCCAGCTGTTCTCCTTTTCAAAACATTCTAGGAGAAGGGAGGGAGCAAAGGTAAGCTATTACCCTTTGTGATGTTCTCAGTTTGTTAAACTAGATTCACCATTGTATCTGGCCCCCTTTTTAGACTTCTTTATTCTCTCTAGGCTTCCAATTTAAGTCAGTGACTGAAGGGAGCAAAATGCTAGTTTTACAGCACTGACAGGAGAGCTTAGTTCAGTAAATTTGTCATTTAAAATCATCCTATGCCCCCAGACTTGGGGCTTGAATCCAGTCTGAATAAGATGCTTGAACTTTCTGAGATTATCATGCTGTGGGATGGAAAGGTTTTCTCAAATTCATTGCATTGTACATGTAAGAAGAATGAGGTAGAGGTGTTTTGTTGGAATGACTCTTTCTGGCAATGTACTTCTTATCTGATTCATATGTACAGTGTATTTCCTCTGCCTGCAAAATAGAGTTGTATCCATGCAGCTAATTTGATTTCCAACTATCTTGTAAAACCAAGCATTACTTTTCTTCCTCTTTTCTCATTAACTGAACTTGATATATAATTGTTGATATTTTCTATGTGGTGGCTACATGCCCTTAATGATGGGGTTATGACACTAGCTCAGTTGGATTTAATGTAATACTCACAGTCAGTGGCTTTCATTTTTTCATCAGAAGCACAGTGAAAAAAAAAGATGTTCCCCCATTTGGCACAATAAAACCTGATATGCACATTGCAGTCACTGACAGAGAGCACTGCAAAGCCTGACCCCTTGACCTCACTTCTGTAGGTGCAGAGGACTTTTGGACTCAAGAAAATGGTGTACATTTGCTCCACTGTGTGGAACAGGCTTATCCCCTGGGGCTCCACAGGAACACCTGCTTTTTTCTGGGCCAGAACCAGATCAGAATTATGTGTCCTCCGGTATACAGAATCAGAGAATCAGGTTGGAAAAGATGTCTAAGTTCATCGGGTTCAACCATTAACCCACCACCACCACCAGTGTTCATCACTAAACCATGTCCCCAGGTGCTACATCCATGCATTTCTGAACTCTTCCAGGGATGGTGTCTTGGTTTGAAAGACAGATGTCTGCTAAGGAAGGCAGAAGCCTCCCTTGGAATGGCAGATGTAACCCCTTTCCCTCTGAGTTATTATAATTTTGAAATCAAGGGCTTTTAGGCAAAGATGTGGGAAATAAGAATAACAGTTCTTTAGTATTATATATATAACCAGTCAAACAAAGAACAATAACTATGGTAGTTAACTATGGTAGCAAACAATCACAAACCCAGTCCCAGCCTTCTCAGCTGTCAGGCCCTTTCCCCTCGGGTGCAGTTCTGCTCGCAGCCGGCAGGGGCGCTGGCGGCTCCCGGTGAGCAGGGCAGGTGCGATGGTTCCCCCGCAGCTGCAGGGGGCGCTCCGGAGCGAGCTCGGGGAGCACGCGGCACCGGTGGTCTGGGGTCCCGGGGAAGGATGGAACAAAGGCTTCACAAACCCCTAGCCGGACCCTTGGGAAAAGCAGGCTGGAACAGCAGGCTGGAACAGTGGGCTGGAACGGCAGGCTGGAGCGGCAGGCACAAGCACAAATCCCGGGTGTCAGACGCGATGTATCCAAGCGGGGAACCCCCCGGAGGTCTGGGCAGGCAGGGCGAGCACGGCTACAACGTAGCAAAGGCTCAAAGCAACGGCGGGGCAGGGCGGCCACAGCCCGACCTCCAGCGGGGCAGGGGAAGCGGCTTTGGGATCCTGGTGTTGTTTCCAGCAGAAAGAAAAGTGGCCGAAAAACAATCAGCAATTCCTCTCTCTCTGAACGCGGAGACCCAACTGCCCACACACCCAGGTGAAACAAACGGAGAAGGCAGGTCTTTTGTTTTCTCTTAAGCACCCAGCGATTTGTATCTTAGTAACAGTTTGGGGGAAAATGCCTTTAGCAGAAAAAAAACTAGACCTCTTAAAACCCCAACATTATCCACCCCGAATTTTTTCCCATACTAACATGTTACATGAAACTTAACCCTTTGAACCATATAAATACATGCATCACCTGAATTATATACATATATACATGCTGATACTGATACAAGTACAGAGCCATGGGTAGTTCACCCTAAAACAAGGTCCCCTTGAGGTAAGCATCGGGTCTCTCCATCCTTTTGCATCACCCACCAGGTGCAACCTGGTCCCTGAGCAAAAACAACCCCACGGATGGGTTTGTCTTTGCTTGAGGCAGAATTAACCCAAACAGTTTTTCCAAGCATACCTCTCATGTGCACCACTGGAACCTTATCTCCATCTGTTGTTTGTAGGGGTTCGGATTGGGGAGGGCCTGCTCGGCTGGCGGAGCCTCAGGTGTTAACTAACCAGGTGGCTCTTGCTAAATGCACCTCTGAGTTTTTGAAAGTCCCCCCTCAGTGCCTTCAAGGTGGTTTTAAGCAGTCCATTACATCTCTCAACCTTCCCAGCTGCTGGTGCATGGTAAGGGATGTGGTACACCCACTCAATGCCATGTTCTCTAGCCCAGGTGTTTAAAAGGCCGTTCTTGAAATGAATCCCATTGTCAGACTAGATTCTCTCAGGGGTACCATGCCTCCAAAGGACTTGCTTTTCAAGGCCCAGGATGGTGTTATGGGCAGTAGCATGAGGCACAGGGTAGGTCTCAGGCCATCCTGTGGTGGCTTCTACCATTGTGAGCACATAGCGCTTGCCTTGGCAGGTTTGAGGCAGTGTGATGTAATCAATCTGCCAGGCCTCCCCATACTTGTATTTGGACCATCGCCCGCCATACCACAGGGGCTTCACCCGCTTGGCCTGCTTGATCGCAGCGCATGTCTCACAGTCATGGATAACCTGGGAGATACTGTCCATAGTTAGATCCACCCCTCGATCTCGTGCCCACCTATAGGTGGCATCTCTGCCCTGATGGCCTGAGGCATCATGGGCCCATTGAGCTAGGAACAACTCTCCTTTATGTTGCCAATCCAAGTCTATCTGGGACACCTCTATTTTTGCAGCCTGATCTACCTGTTCGTTGTTATGATATTCTTCATTAGCCTGGCTCTTGGGGACATGACCATCTACATGACGGACCTTCACGGATAGCTTCTTTACCCGAGTGGCAATACCTTTCCACTCCTCAGCAGCCCAGATTGGTTTTCCTCTGCGCTGCCAGTTTGCCTTCTTCCACCTTTCCAGCCAACCCCACAGAGCATTGGCTACCATCCATGAATCGGTGTAGAGGTAGAGCTTTGGCCACTTCTCTCTTTCGGCTATGTCCAGAGCTAATTGAACAGCTTTGAGTTCAGCAAATTGGCTCGATCTACCTTCTCCTTCAGTAGCCTGTGCAACTTGTCGTGTGGGGCTCCATACAGCAGCTTTCCATTTCCAGCTAGTGCCTACAATTCGGCAGGAACCATCAGTGAAGAGGGCATATTGTCTTTCACTCTCTGGTAGCTCGTTATATGGTGGGGCTTCTTTGGCATGTGTCACCTGCTCCTCTTCTTCTCAGAAGATAACCCAAAAGTCTCACCTTCCGGCCAGTTCGTGATTATTTCCAAGATCCCAGGGCGACTTGGGTTTCCAATTCGGGCACGCTGCGTGATGAGGGCGATCCATTTGCTCCAAGTAGTGTTGGTGGCATGGTGCGTGGAAGGAATCTTTCCTTTGAACATCCACCCCAGCACCGGTAGTCGGGGTGCCAGGAGGAGTTGTGCCTCTGTGCCAATTACTTCTGAGGCAGCTTGGACTCCTTCATAAGCTGCCAGGATTTCTTTCTCTGTGGGAGTGTAGTTGGCTTCAGACCCTCTGTAGCTTCGGCTCCAGAATCCCAGTGGTCGGCCCCGAGTCTCACCAGGCACCTTCTGCCAGAGGCTCCAGGACAGACCATTGTTCCTGGCTGCAGAGTAGAGCACGTTCTTCACCTCTGGTCCTGTCCTGACTGGGCCAAGGGCTACCGCATGAGCAATTTCCTGCTTGATGTGGGCAAAGGCTTGCTGCTGTTCTGGGCCCCAGTGGAAATCGTTCTTCTTGCAGGTAACCAGGTAGAGAGGACTCACGATCTGGCTGTACTTGGGAACGTGCATTCTCCAGAAACCTATGGCGCCTAGGAAAGCTTGTGTTTCCTTCTTGTTGGTCGGTGGAGACATTGCTGTGATCTTATTGATGACCTCGGTGGGAATCTGACGTCATCCATCTTGCCACTTTACTCCCAGGAACTGGATCTCTCGAGCAGGTCCCTTGACTTTGCTCTTCTTGATGGTAAAACTAGCTTCCAGTAGAATTTGGATTATTCTCTCTCCTTTCTCAAACACTTCGGTTGCGGTGTTCCCCCACACAATGATGTCATCAATGTACTGCAGATGTTCTGGGGCCTCACCCTTTTCCAGTGCAGCCTGGGTCAGTCCACGGCAGATGGTGGGACTGTGCTTCCACCCCTGGGGCAGTCGATTCCAGATGTACTGCACACCCCTCCAGGTGAAGGCAAACTTTGCTGTCAGAGGAATGGAGAAAAATGCATTGGCAACGTCAATAGTGGCATACCACTTCGCTGCTTTGGACTCCAGCTTGTACTGCAGCTCCAACATGTCCAGCACAGCAGCGCTCAATGGTGGAGTCACTTCATTCAAGGCATGATAGTCCACAGTCAATCTCCATTCCCTGTCAGACTTGTGCACAGGCGAGACGGGGCTGTTGAAGGGTGAGTGGGTCTTGCTGACCACCCCTTGGCTCTCCAGCTCACGGATCATCTTGTGGATGGGGATCACAGCATCTCGATTTGTCCGATACTGCCGGCGGTGCACTGTTGAGGTGGCAATTGGCACTCGTTGCTCTTCCACTTTCAGGAGCCCAACTGCAGAAGGATTTTCTGATTGTCCAGGCAGGGTGTTCAATTGCCTAATGCCCTCTGCCTCCACAGCAGCAATCCCAAATGCTCACCTGAGTCCTTTTGGGTCTTTGTAATAGCCATTCCGGAGGAAGTCTATGCCCAGAATACAGGGGGCCTCTGGGCCGGTCACAATTGGATGCTTTTGCCACTCCTTCCCAGTCAGGCTCACCTCAGCTTCCAACAGGGTCAACTGCTGTGATCCCCCGGTCACCCCAGCGATGGATACAGGTTCTGCCCCCACATGTCCCGATGGCATTAAAGTACACTGTGCCCCAGTATCAACCAATGCATCATATTTTTGTGGCTCTGATGTGCCAGGCCATCGGATCCACACCGTCCAGAAAACCCGGTTCTCCCGTGTCTCTTCCTGGCTAGAAGCAGGGCCCCTCTAGCCCTGGTTATCATTCTTTCCCTGGGCGTACATGCTCGAGGTATCTTCAAGGGGATCCAACATATCATCCTCCCTTCTGTAATACCTGGCAGCTCGGTCACAGGAGGCTGAGGCTACTTTCACCTTAGCGGAAAGCCCTCGGTTAGTGCCTCCCTCCTTGAGTTCACGCGCCCGCACTGCCAGGACAGAGGTGGGTTTCCCATCCCACCTTCTCATGTCTTCCCCATGCTCGTACAGGAAAAAACACAGCTCAGCTCGTGGGGTGTACCCTCTCTCTCTGGCAGGGGGACGACGGGCTCTGACTTGAGGGCCTGTGACTCGCACTGGTGCCACACTGACCTTCCTCATCTCCTCCCTCATCTCCTCCCTCATTTCCTTCCTCATCTCCTTCATCTCCTCTTTGAGGTCCTGGACCACAGCAGAGAGATGAGCTTTCAGCAGGCCATTGACCATACTGTCATAATTCCTGAGCTTGTTGGCAACAGAGCCCACTGTTTCTCGGTTATTTTCAGCATCAATCGTTGCAATGAAGGTGGTGTATTGTGGTGGCCCTAGCTTTGCCAGGTTCCACATCATCTGTCCTGTGCACCTGACCTTATCGGGGTCATTATCATGCTGTCCATCCCTCCCAAAGAGTACCTCTAATACTGCCACCACCTCTCTTAGCTGCTGGATCCCTTCCTCGAGTGTCTTCCACTGCATTCTATGACGGTACTCCTGCATTCTTTCTTTGTGAATGAACCTTTCTCTCACACTCGTTAAGAGCCGCTCCCAGAGAGAAAGGGGCCCTGGCTCCCTCACAAATATCTGGTCCACACCTGGTTCCTGGGTCAACGATCCCAGATACCTTGCCTCACCACTATCCAGTTGCACACCTGTGCCCATAAGGTCCCAAACCTGAAGCAGACAGGTTGTATAAGGCTCACGCTCCCTTCACACAATGTCTTTTTGCATACTACGGAGACTGTCGTACGATGGGGATTCAGTGATGATTTCCGGCTCTGGCTCTCCTGCTGGTTGTGAGGGCCTTGGTTCCCCATCATCATTAACTGGTCATACTGATTTGATCTTATACTTCCTCCTTTGCACAGGGGCGACTGCTGCTGGCTGTGGTTGTCCTTGTGGTTCAGCTGGAACCTGGATGGTTGTAACATCCGTGGGTTCCACTGCTGCACTATCGGACTCATCCTCTTTGGGACAGGGAGAGGGTTTTTCACTAGCTGAGGAGGTGTATTCCCTTAGCACTTGGCATATCCCCTGGCGCACCTGGCCCATCTCCTGGCACATCTCCTGCATCCCTTTCACCAGTACCCCCACCCAGTTCGGGTAGTCCATTTCTGAGGTGGGCTGTTGGGCAGTATCAGGCTGTGGGGCAGGGTCTCTAGTGTCTGGGGCTGTGTCAGGCTCTGGGGCTGAATCAGGCTCTGGGGTAGGATCTCTAGTGTCTGGGACCGTGTCAGGTTCTGGGGCAGGATCAGGCTCTGGGGTAGGAAGTCTACTTTCTGGGGCCATGTCAGGTTCTGGGGCAGGATCAGGCTCTGGGGTAGGATCTCTAGTCTCTGGGGCTGGTGTCTGGGTAGTTATCTAAGCCAATCTCAACTTATCCTTGAGTGCTAAATAGAGTAGGCCTACGAGCACCAGATGGTTAGTACTCAGAGGGAATCTAAACCCTTCAAAAATTGGTGGGATGGGCCCAAAGAACTGGTTGAGGCATTGTGAGAAAACTTCCCCTGGTGTCATTTCCTCACAGAAGGTACCATTTTTAACATAACCCCAAAAAACATGCACTTAGTGTGTGATAACCCTTTATCCATGTACCTGCATTCCGGAGGAAGTTAAAAACCCATGAATTCCTCACCTTCTCGACCCATAGCGCAAACTGGATTACAGCAATGGTAGCCTTAGTCAGAGGACCCATGTTTAGGTAAGGAGCTGCAAAGGGGAAGAATATAGCCACAACCACCTGCCACCCGAACCAGGGTAAACTAGACCACACAGGGCTGCTTAGCAAGGTTCCTATATCCAGCACACAAAATTAAGTTATCCAGGAACTGATATTCCTTTTTCACCTCTCTCTCTTAATGCCCTCAGGCCCCATGGTTGGGCGCCAAGAGATGGTGATTTCATCACTTCACTGGCCAGCCTGTTCCAGTACCCGATCCCTCTTCCAGTGAGGCATTTTTTCTAATAACAAATCTAAACCTTTCTTGGCACAACTTAAGACCATTTCTTCTCATCCTACTACCTCTTACTTAGAAGAAGAAGACCGACTCCAGCCTGTTTATAGCCTCCTGTCAGGGAATTGTAGAGAGAGAGAAAGCCCCCCTGAGCCTCCTTTTCTCCAGGCTGAGCTCCCCCAGCTCCCTCAGCCCCTCCTTGTGCTCCACCCCCTTCCACACCTCTGTTGTCCTTCTCTGGACATTCTCCAGCACCTAACCTAACACATGGGTTGTCACATTTTGTCACATAACAATTTGTGCAAAAAAAGGCATAAAAATATAAAAGCAGAGGTTGCATTTTAAAATGTATCAGTTAATACTATGTTCAGTACTAGACCAAGGGTATATATATGAATGAAATTTGACTCATAACGTTGAACAAAGCCTGGTTAATGAGTCAGAGGCAAAATTCATAACATAATTGCAAAACAAATGTGCTATTATTTGCTGTTCATTTAGACAAACCCTTCCTGAATAAACGAGTATTTACACATTCAAGTCTCTGTGTCTAATTGTGTTTGTGCATGTAGTTACATATTGCAATTACTGTTCGTTGATGCTATGCATGCATTTTTTAAAATCTAACTTCATAAATTCACATCTAGCTTTATTGCCTCACAGATATATCTGAAGCTTGTATGTGTATATATAAATTTTTTTTCTATTTTTTTCCAAATAACTACTTTTAACTAAAGGTGTCACAGTCACACCCACCAATTATGTCCTGGTTTGTCTTCTAGAAAGGATCATATAGTGAATGAATAAACCAAGAGAAAATTCAGACTGTCCATTGCACAAGGAAGTGAAGTACAGGATATTCACGTGGAAAATGAGAAAGAGGCTGAACCTTAAAAGTTTGAGGTAGGTTTTAGTAGTAGTTGGGATTTTTCCTTGACTAATGGTAATTCATTAAATTCTGATCTTGAAATGACCCTTAGTCCTACTACACAAAACTATATGTTCAGGCATTTCATGAGGGAGTGAAAAAAAAGCACCATTCTCCCCTTTAAAAGTTAGGTCTTTTTTGATGGCCTCACAATGGAATTGTAAGCAGTACATAATGAATCCTCATCCTAAAAATTGGCCTTTATCCCCCAAGTTAATAGCATTGGATTTTGATTTTAAAATGCAGATGACTTTAGATTTACAATAAAGGACTGTATAGAATGCTATCTGGAGTACAAAATACAAAATTAGAATTAAAATTGACCTGATAAGGTATAGTAAGGCACAGCACTCTTTAAAATGGCTTTAGTCAGGATACATTAAACTGTTGAAAATATGCTTTAATTCCACTACTTTAAAAAGTAATCAAGTCCATAAAATACAGGTAAAGGAGGAGATAACTGATTTGGAATCTGAAAGACTGAAAAGTGACCAGCAACCAGAACAAGACATGGAATTCTTAACTAGAAAAAGAAGTATTAAAATGTGAAAAGTGCAGACTCTGGACAGGCCCAAACAAAAAAAGTCTTTATGCCAAGTTGTAGCGGATGAAAATGGTGTCACCAAAATCTTCTTTCTCTTCTTATGTACGACAATAATAATATATATATGTATCCAATAAATTTTAGTATTTGTGGACTCTTTTGAAAGCTATCAGTCCTTGATGGCAGATCTACGTGAACAAAAATCTGAATTTCTGTTCACATTGTTTGTATGGTTGAAGAAGGAAAATTTCAAGGGATAAGTGTCGCAATGACCGCTGCTGTCCACTGCCCAAGGCAGCTCCAGCAGTGTGCGGCAGGAGTGGGGAGCAGCTGGAGGCACGGAGCTTTAAGGCCACTCATCTGAAGCCTCTGCTCTACGCAGGGGAGCACAGGCTCCAGGCACTGTGGCAGTCAGCAGCCCTCGATGAAGGGAAAGATAAAAAGTAGCGGGGAGGCTTGCCATGGGAGGTAATCAGGGTTTACTTAACAGGATCCACAGTGAACAAGCAACAGTTGCAGTGCTGCTACACTTAATAAAGGGGGGTTGAACAGGAGGAGTAACCCAACTAGGGACCAATAGGCAGATTAGGAGGGAGGGATGCTGGAGGGAAGGACTCACATATGGTCCAATAGTCTTGGTGGGTGGAGGGAGAGGGGTCACATGCACCAATGAGGCATCGAGGTTTAGGGGATTTCCAAGAGGGGAGGTACTCGAGGGGGCAGGGTCTCGGGGGATTGATGGGGACCATATAGGGGTAATTAGGGAGGGCTTTGGTGATAGGCACAGAACAGTCCAGAACTCCGGGAGGGGTTTGGGCAATTGGCAGGGAAGGTGCCAGAACAAGAGGAGGGGATAACCACATTGGGAGCACCGGGGGAGCGGCTTGGATCTGGGACAGACCAACTGGGAGTAGAAGTGGGGAAGGTAGGGATGAACCATTAGGGTACAAAGAACATACAAAATGCAATAAAAACATCGCATCACCACAGAAAAGAGTTAATTTCTTGCCACCTATCACTTCCCCTTTTGTGACTGAAAATCTTTAATTTGGGTTTGGAAATCTTCATTCAGTCATATTTTGCTCCTGGAAAGACCTATTTTTTTTTTTTTTTTTACTTTTTAAAAACTTAAAAAAAAACCAAAAACCAAAACCAAAACACCCCAACCAAACAAAAAAAAAAAACCCTAAAAAACAGTAAACCTTTTTTTTTTCCTCAGCATGAGCACACCGGTGGGGCTATTTGGATTACTGTGTGAAAATTCCTTGATCTCTTTCCAGAATCAAGTTGTAAAGAATAGTGAGAAAGAAAATCAGTAGAGATAGGGGAAGTTTCTGTGACATGCTTCGTGGTACTAGGGTGAGACCAGCCAACATTACAAAGTCACTGAAAAAAACACTAGCAAGTAACTTCTTTGATCCCTTTCCATCAGGATATGTGCAATCTAGACTACTACAACCACATACAGTCACTGTTCTAAAGCACCTGTTACCATAACATTGGGGTAGATGTTACAGTACTTATCAAAACAGATATGAAATAAATTTCAGAAATGCATCTCACTACACAGGATTCCAAATCACTTTATGGAATCATTTTAAATGAGTCTAGAAATACAGAGGAAGCCTGCTGGTGCATGGGAAATTACCTTTTCAGCGTTCAGCAACACACAGATCCTAATACTAGAGAAACCACTTTTTAGGTTCTTTTACAGAGGTCTGAAGACAATGTATCTCAGAGGAAGTCAGGAAAGGAAAGCTATGGAGGAAACTGTGATGGGGAAATGGGCAGCACAGGGACAGACAGACATACTCACTGTGTTAGCCCCTAATTTTTTGGTGTCCGCAGGAGAAGGAAAGTCAAGCACTGCAGCAACCACTGCCTGTAACAGTGCTTGGCAAATATTTTTGTAGCCACGGAATGTACAACATTCAACAGATTTTTTATTTAAATGGCTAAATCCAAGATATAGATTCCCAAAAGCCTTCCCGGTGACTAGTTAAGCCTGCAGACACCTCCTTGTCCACTAACTAGGATACCTTAGTAGTCATCCACTGAGCCAACACAGAAGTCTTTTCTTAGTGAGCAGCATGGTGTTTAATCTCCTGCAGGATTCAGAAATCAAATTTTTCCTTTCCCATAATATCTGCAAAGACTGATCAAATGAATACACTTAGAGCATATAGTCAGGTGAGATTTCATGCTGAACACAGGGGAGAGGAAGAAGAAACGTGTTGTGCATTTTCCTTATTTTTTACTTAGACCCTGGTATCTATAGGTTTCACCCAAAGGATAAGAAAGTGAGCTTAAAATCCTCCTATTGTTTGTTTAAAGCAGGAATTTGTTTCTAGGAGCATGCACTTCTAAAGTCTGAGATAAACTTCTTACCATTTTTTCTATCAAAGCCTTCTTGCAGCCCTTTCCTTCTTAGGAGGTGAAACTTAAGCCCATCTCTCTAGGATTCCCTGCCAAGAGTTTAGATAATAGAGACTGCAAGCATCTCTGGATTAACACAATTTTAGCACTTGTATCGAGAAGATTATAGTGTGGACAATAGCACTTAGGGTTAGGTGTGGTGAAGCTGTGCCTAGTTCTCTTATGTGGATCAAGTCACTGAGATGATTACTTCAGTCCTCCCTTGTTAAAAATCCAACTGGTATCTCAAAAACTTATACAACAGTTTGTAGTAGGAAATATAGAACAATGTTTCCAATATAAATTAGAGTTGGAGAGGAAATACAAAATAAAACTGCTTAGGACATGGTGGTGAACACAACTGTTTATGCTTAAGTTTTGTATCTTGATGATTGTGAGAACTGGGATGAATTCAGCATGTCATATCCTCTAAAAAGACAGAGCTGTCACAGTAGCCTAAGACCCGATTTTCTTCTGTTTAAGATGGAGAATGCAGTCAGCTCCAGCATGGCCCACTTCTGCTTAGCTCTGGGTTTGGTGTCCTCAGAGAACAGCAGGACCATAAGGACACATCCCAATCTTTTCTTGTCTGTAATCTGTAATGCTGGCAAGGCAGTGAATTCTGTAACCTAGATAGGAAGGCTGCCTAGGATAGACATCAATTGCAATGGCAAGGTTTTGTGATAGACGTTGTACTGGAAATGTCTCTGTGCTGCAAGACACACTAAAATCTAGTAATGGAAAATCACAGGTTTCTGGTTACCAGCATCACTGTCTGAGTTCAAGCCAGAGTCCTACAGATGTGAGGCTTTGTTTCTAACTACCCATCACCTCACTGTCTCAAAGGAAATCTTTGGGTGAAGAAATAGACAGAAATAATAAGAGACTTCATTGCTCCGGTCTTAATATATCAAGAAAATAAGTTTGTCAAGGATGTTTAAACAGAAGAGTTTCTATCGCTGAAATATTGTCAGGGTAAATTGCATCATTAGCAACTAATTAACAATGGAATATTGACAGTTCAGTAAGTGGAAGTACTGTGTGACCCACCTATCATTTTGTAAGGCTGCTTTTGGCAAGCAGAGTCAGCTAGAAGTTAATACTATGCATGGGCAATGAAAAGAAAAAAAATTACGAACAGGGAAATCGTATTGTGTTTCTTTATGACAGCTCATTTTGTGTATTTAAAGAGAAGCTCCTTTAGAAAAGAAAGTGTATCAATGTGCATAGATGCCGATTCTGCTATACAACAGTTTTTTTGGTATAAAAGGGCTGAGATCTACTTGGACTGGTGCTTTGAAGTTCATTCTTTTAGCAATCATAATCCCAGAAAGAAAATGAACATTATTTTGAATCTCAGCATAGTGAGAGATCACACATTTCCCTTTTTTTATATTTTACAATAGAAAAGGCAAGGAGAATATATCACAGTATCCCCTTTGATACTTTTCACATTATACTTTTTTTCCTCACTAGTGGAAGAAAACCCATATATTTTATGATATAGCAGGCACATGAGTAGAGAGAGCCAGGAATATAAGGGGGAACGTGGAAGGGGACTGGTGCTCTCAAACATCGTTTAAACACTTTGTACTTTATCTAGTCCTCATCAAACCCACCGTATTACAATCTAAAAAATACTATGGTCTTCTCAAAGAATATGTAGTATCAGAAGAGGAAATTTTTCCCAGTTTGTGTCTACATTCCCTGCCAGAAAACAGATGGAAGACTTGCACTGTGCAGGGTAAGGAATGTACCCAAGCTGAAACTGTGAACAATGCTTGCTTGCATTTATAATGGCAAGGTGGAACAGATGGTGACAACTGAGTTGAATGTGAACAGTCCATTGAAATAGCCTAAATTGTCAAGCTATTCCTGTATAGAAAGCAGTGTAGGCACCATTCAAACAAATTGAAAGTAGCCTTCACGTTATTGAATCAGCTGGAATTGCCTTACATTGTGAGTTACACTGGCCTGACAGGGTTCTACAGAGTATAAGCTGTTTCATTTTGGTAGCTATGAATGCTCCAAAGCCAGGAAAAAACTCTCAAAAGTTAACAAAAAACCCATTACCATTCTATTCTCTGACTCATTTTGTTGTAGGCAAACTTCTGGGCAGATATCTAATGAGATTAACAGGATTAACAAAAACGTCGTGTCTTCAGTTTTAAACCCAAGGACAGACTGTTCTTATCAATAGGCTCCAGATCTTCAAGGCAAGGCCAGATCAAAATAAGCTCCATCAAAAATATTGTTTTCCACTTTTGTTAATGTAATGTGTTTACACTCAGCATTTTAAAAGCAGGTCCTGAATGGCTTTTTGTAGGCATGCTGTGCAGAATGAGAATAGCCTGCTTGATTTTTGTGTGGCAGATTAAGCTTTCAGCAGCTCTGTGCAATACTGAAGAAGCACAGGAGGCACTGATGACTGCACACCTCTGTGTAAGGGATGTGGACTCTCCTATACACAGCAAGAATGGTACTTGCCAGACCAGTGTGCATGAACAAAAACCTGAATTGAGCAGAGATATCTGAGATAGCCCCCAAAGATGAAAGAGAGGCTGCAGATTAAATCCTACCCATGAAAGTAAGGAGGGCTTTGAGGTAGAAGGAGTTACTGGGAGGTAACTTGCTGCTGATGTACTAAAGTAGCTGTTTTTGTGATTAACTTCCATGTGCATGCTCATTTCCTGTGATAAAGTTGGTGAATGCAAAGTAGTTTATTTCTTTTTCATGCCATTCTGATCAGGGGTATGAGCATTTAATTTTTCTGTGTCCCACAGTAGCTATTTCTGTGCTTGTGCCATTTTACTGTCTTGGAGTCCTCTCCTGAACAGGTGAGGTGTATCAGTGGCTCCCATCCCTCCTCAGAAATGAGACTGGAGTGAAGGAGGCAGCCAGTGTTACTCCTCCACTCACATGGCACAATACTTATCTGATCTTTTGATATCCCTTTCTTACCTGGTCAGGAGCAGAGATTGGAACCAAGTGGTCCAATACTAAAAGTGAATGTTCCAACCGTGATGTTACACATAATTTTGAGCAGAGGTCCTTTTGAGCATCTACTTTAGAAATAACTCTATTGAGTATTAAACCAAGTAGCCACTGGAAGCTCATGACAACTTCCAGAGCCAGTGAAGTAACTTCTGTTTTCACCTGCAGATTATTTGTGAACAGATAAAAAATCTCAAATATTTATTTAATCCCTCTTTAACTAGGAATTGTACATCTCTTTCTTGCATGTGGAACTGAGAATTTATAAGGTGAAAAGAAGGGATGAGTTAGAGATTGCTCTGTTAGAGCTTTTCTTTCCTGTATTGATAAGGGAATGCTGAATATGTGCAAAAATACACTAAGGTTTTAATTAAGGTGGAAAACTTCTCCTAAATTACTGATTAAAAGGAATGAACAAGTATGTTGGCATATTCAGCTATTTGCTAATTGCAGATAATTAATCCTTCATAATGGCTAACAAAGTCTAACATTACTCTGTAAATAATGTATAGCATATTCTTAAGGAATTGTAAGGACATATAAATATTGCATACTGCATTCATTTAGCCTATTAAATTGCATTTAGCAGTGGTCAAAAGCTGAAACACATCATTTTGCATATTTTTTTAAGGATATAATGAATCTTATTCCTCTTGACTCTTTTGACTCCAAGTTAAATGGAAGCAGGAGCAAGCCTCAGCTAAGTAGTCAATTGTTTAGTACTGTGTGCTTAGAAAAGGGTGAAATTCCTCCCACTGTTGACATTCATAGTTGGCTGTCTAGTCAATGCCATGAAGATTACCTGTTAACAACCCTTGTCTGAGCCTAAGCAGTTATAAAGGAAAACATTCCTGTATTTTGCATATAGATGTGTGTGTGTGCATGGGCGTGTGTGTAAATAAAATTATCTTGTCACTTTTATAATCTTGAATATGAAAATGACTGTGTTGCTCAACAGATAAGGTAAAATGCTCTTATAAAATTCCCACGCAGAGGTTTTGATAAGCTGTCTCTCAAGAATAAGCATACCTCTTTGACCCCTGGATTTAATAAACATAGGGAAAACAGCAGTTTTCTAGCCTGTAGAATATTCTAAGACTGCATAAAGAAAAGTAAGCTTAACTTATCATCATAATTGCAGTTTCTTGGCATAAAAAAAGTACTGTGAAATGTAACACTAGGGCTTGTTATGAGGACTTTCTTCATTTAGAAGAAAACCCTGACGAGTGTGATTTGTTGTAAATGCCTCTTTGTCATTTGAAGATCTCTTCAATAGACATTTCAGACATGGTTCCCCTGAAAAACCCACTAAGCTGTGTTTTTTAAAGGAAGGCAAGAACTAGAAACAAGACATGCTTTCAGGCACCTTTGTGTTTTGGTGCTGTTACACACACAACTCCGTGTGTAACAATGGGGAAGAATTTTAACATAAGTGAGAATAGAGAACATAAAATAAAAATGGAAATTAAATAAACCAAGATTGTGTCTATTTAATAAATGCAAAGCCTGGGTCCCTTCAATCCCAGGAGCCAAAGTAAGGATAGAGAAAGGCAAGTCCTTCAATTATTCATAGACATAATTCAGCAGCAAGCAATTATTGCCTTTGGTTATAAGGATTCAGTTGGCATTGAGCAATTAAACCAGATGTCTTTTTCAGAAGGAAACTATATAACTTTGACAAGACATTAGCACCTATCCCCAGTTATGTCTTATTGGATCCAAGCTGTCATCCAGGAGAACATTTGTACTAGAGTTGTGATCAAATAAAATATAGTGAGTTATAGTTGTGTTTATGTAGAATGTGGGTCCCTGTACACATATATCTCCTCTCTAATATGGTTTAATCATTCTTTCATTTTTATAAGATTCAACAAGGCATCATTTTAGGAGAAAATTCCTTTTGTCCCTATTGTGGAATTTTCCTTTCTCTTGTAAACTGGATAAATGTAAAGAGGCCAATGATTCCAACTTCTCTGAAGAACGTCTAAGTATCTTTAAATTGCCACTAAGAGTATTCCATACACACATGAAGGGAGAGGAAAACAAACAAAAAAATCTCTCTGCTTATGGAGAGAAATAACAAAAGAAATCATGTTCGTTTAGTCATTTAAATTCTCCAGTATGTTTCTTTCCACTGTATTTGCAGGAGGCTTGCTTTTCTTCCTATCTTGAAGTAGCTTATCTACTCTTATCTAAGATTTTGTTTTCACCCTCTGTCTTCTCTATATCCAGCTTTAGTGTGCTTTGACACTCCTTTTCAAATAAAAATGTAAACCATTGGATTAATGTATTAAATGAAGTGTTCAGCTTCTATGTACTCCTGTCTGTTGTGAGTTATGAATTTATTTGGAATGCAAAATTAAATAGAAATCTTAATTATTAATTATTAACTTTTCACAAAATCAACCTTCCTTCTTCCAAAACCAGCTCTGCAAAGTCCAGCAAGGCAAGTCTGCCACGTGAGACAAGCAAGATGCTCCCAAAGACAGGACTCACTTAAGTCTGTGGTGGTGACAGACATCATACACTTCTTATATTGAGCATATATGTTAAGTTATTGCTTTGTAGAATAGGTGGATACACCTCCCAGAATCAAAAGGCTTGCATATATTCAGGCATGTAAGGCTTTCATATCTAATCCAAAACTATAAGGTTGTAAATAAATGCTAAAGACTGTATTTATGGAACTGTTGAAAAATCAGCCTTGGCTTGACAGTTAAATCATTTGGCACAATGATTTTTCTTGTGATTCTGCTTAAGACCACAAGAAGCACAGTGGCCACAGCAGATATCCAAGCACCTTCAGAGCATCTGATTGTTTGTGTCATGGTGAGTGAAATGGAAAATTGCTACTGCAAAACTAGAGATCTATAATTCTGTGTAGATGTTAAGATTGACTAATGAAAGGGATGACAGGTCACAAGTAGCTTCTACTGTTGGTTAAATGACACCCAAAATAGGCCAGGTATGTCAGAGGGATGTTATTCCTGGTTCTAATGTAATCCTTGTGGACTTTTTCATGGAAGTTTAATTAATACCCCTGGTAAACACAGGGCCTGGCAAAGGTCATTTGAAATATTTACTTCTGTTAGCAACTATATTGCAAGGGATGCACATTCCATACATTCTTGCCTGAACTATTTCAGAAAATGTCATTTGGGCTTTGGGGATAGACTGCTGCCTCATTAAGGTTAGTGAAACAGGGAGGGTTGGTTCTCCTGGACATTGAAGCAAAACAGTGCATATTTTTACCCTTTGGTCCAAAGTAGCAGATCTTTAAACTATAAGTTGAACCTACTGTATTAACAACGATCTTCCTGAAATTTGATTATTAAACTCTTACAAAAAAAACCCAACAAACCAACCAAGAAATTAAGACCAGTTCAATAAACAAGATCAAAACCTATTCAAAGTGATAAAAATCTACAAATGTAATTGAGAAAAGGGTTGCAAAAGATGGTGCTATGGTAATAAACACTTAAGGATCCAAATTCATTTCTGACTGTGACACTTGGGTGACTCACAGCAGCTGTAATTGAAAGGTTATGACCTGGCTCCCTGAGAATAGGTGTAGTTAATGTGTCTGGAGTCCCACTTCTCAGAGAATGTAAATCGACTGGATTGACAAATTCGAATCAGGGAATACAATAGCAATGTATATGCCAGGGAAGTCTATATGCCCTGCTCTGGAACTCTATATGCCCAGATAGCCAAGTAATCAAACACAACAGCCTTCTGCCTCAAGACACCTTTTGTTACCTTGGGGAGATTTGTTCCTCCTGTGCAGAACATCATCTCTTGAAACAGCCTGTTTCTATTCTATTCCCTGGCACAACAAAGGTTAAAAAGCTTTTTTAAAAATTTTTATTTTATTTTATTTTCCTTTTGGAGCATGTCCTTTCAAGAAATAACTGAGCATTCATGAAAGCAACACTTTTCATTTAAAATATAACTCTGGAGAGGGAAAAAAGCAACAAATTAAATCCTCCTCTTCTCTAGCAGAGAAAGACAGCTTTGGCTTAGTGAACATCCTTTATCATTCAGATATGCTGTTGCAGCACTCAGCCATGCCAAATATTTATTCAAAGGGAATTCCTTTTGATTTTCCTTTTATTCTGTACCTCATAAAATGTTCCAACACAGTAATCATTAGCTAAACGATTATTCAGATGGATAGTGCCACCATTATCTTAATTGTACATCCAACCTTGCTGCAATCCTTGCAACCACATTGCTTATTTCAGAAGCCCATTTTCAGCTACTGCATGGAAATAAAAACTTTTAACCTTGGGATAGAAACAGCAAAGGAAAAATCTTAAAGATTTAAATGGTATTTGAAAGAGTGAAGAGAAGGGGGAGGATCAAATGATGTGGTTATTAGAAACCACCTTCAATTAATTTTAATGCTGAATGAGCAAATATGCTAAGATGCTGATAGATATGCTAAGATGCTGATAGATATGCATCTTACCAAGCTAAAGGTTTAGAGTATTTTATTTGAGATCTTTCCTAACTTGTGTAGGAAAGGATATTTCTATTATATACGTATATTTTATATTTATTTGGTATATATTTGTGGAAACCAACAAGCTGCTCTGAAAGTTTCACAGACCTCGACTTGGACACAATCACTTTGTACCCTTGCAAATTTGGTTTGTACCTGTGAGAAGTTTTAACATCAACAGAAGCAAGAACCCAAAACAACAGATGAAGAATGCACAGCTGCACTGGGGAGGCTGTTATTTGGTTTAGATTTATTTTAGATGGGTGTTAATTTCAAGTAACCAGTAGTTTTGTGGGGTGTTAACATAGAAGCCAATGGGGACACAGCACAGGTACCAAGAAACTGTAAAAAGAAGCTTTGTAGAATTAAAGATGCTTTTTGCCACTGCCTGGAGTTGTCGGTGTATATATGTGTCGTGACCTGCCTTGACAGTGACATATATTGGGTATTAATTGGGTATTTATTTATTGGGTATCGCTGATGGTTTTAAATATATATTTTATGACAGGATCATCTATTAAAAAGGATATATTCCTTCTGAAAACATTTTAGTTGTGAGTTAATAGCATATATTTGATGCCATGAAGATTTTTGCCTTTTCTTTTATACCCCTGTTATACCTTTTACAACTTCTGTATTCCTAGTGCTTTTTGCCTACATTCTTGGACTTGTTTGTCAAGCTAAGAGACTAAACATTTTGGAAGCTTCGTAGCTAGGGATCAGTGTGCCCCAGACCCCAAGGTCCTCTCCAGAACACATTCTGTAAACCAAGATAGAACCATCCAGGGGGAGGTTCCTTGGGAAGGGGGGGCTCACTTGAGCCTCTCATTGGGGAATCTTTGATAGATATGCTAATTAGTGAAACCTATAATGTTATACCCAATGTTGGGGGGGGGGGGAGGAGAGGAGAGACACAGAGACACAGGGAAAGACTCGGGGGGGTACATCTCGATGCATATGACCTGGACGTGTACACCTAAGGATCCTTAAAAATAAATACCAAGGTAAAATCCCTTTTCCCCTTCTAACTGTGTATGCCTCTTGATTTTAAGACCAGGAAAAGGCATCAATTGATGAAAAATTCCTCTGCAAGAATAGAGAATGAATATGGAGTAAAGGAAAAATACAGGCAAAAACTGGACAACCTGAAGAAAATTGGAACCAGTGGGATTAGCTGATTAAAAAATATTACTGCTGTAACTGTATCATATGAAGAGATTAGGTGTGCTGTTTCTCACAGAATCATAATGCACCAACACTGTTACATTCTTCTAAATGTTGCCCTTTACGTGCTTCCAGTTTAGATTGCCTTTGTGAAGGAGCGCAAGGGACGTAACAGCAGGTTGGGGGTTTTTCCTTCTCTGATAACAAACAAGCAGTCTGTGGAACTTTACCTACTTGTTCCTCTGGAGTCAGGCTCTGATGTTTTCCCCTGAATGCACATCCATGCCATCCTAGCAGGACTGCATGAATGAAATTGGAAGATAATGCACCTTTCCTGGGGGAAGTATAAGGGTGTGGATCTATGACAGAGGTAGAGCACCAGGCCATGTCATTCGTACGGGTGAAGGTACCCAGCAACAGGAGTGTGCATCTTCCCACCAAGCTGAGTGGTACCTCAGGAAACAAAGAACAGGGACTCTGTGAAGCTGTTTACTGTCACAACAGATGATGGTTTACTCTTGAAAAACGAATGTTTATAGAGTAGAAGAAATCACCATTGCATCCCACTCAGAACACTGAGTCTGGTATTTTAATCAGTGTGATCTGTTTGCAAGATGGTTGCAGAGTACAGAACAATATTCTGCTTACATGATTCTGTTTCTCTTACCCAGTTTGTTTCAATGATTTAGCTGGTTGGAAGACAGAGATGTGAGAAGCAAAATAGTGGTGATGACAGAGTGAAAGAAACCTGCAGATCCCAGAAATTTTCCCAGGGAAAAAAAAGACAGATATTAAATTAGTGATGTACCCCTGTCTTGGGTTGCAGTGTATTCTATTACCATCCTCATGAGCTGTTGAAATCAGGTGGGGCAGTGTTTCCTTGCCTCCTCCCCCCAGACTATCTTTCTGTTAATTGCCCATCATTGTCCTGCCGCCTGACTCGGAGATAACTCCCTCCGGACTATCTTCTGTTGATGAGCCTAATCAACACTTGGCCTCATGACTCATTACCCCATTGTGAGATGCTCCACCCAGAGGGAGGAACCACGCATCCCATCGTGGATATAATCTGAGATGCTGAACACCAGAAATAATCTTTCTACTGGATTTCCAGAGCACAGGAGCTACATGGCCACCACTGGACCTTCTGAGGAAGAGCAGACCCATTTTTCTACAGGATCACCTCTTCAGGAGGACTGCAGCCCCATTCTACCAGACTGCTACCACCACCCTGATTAACAGGGTGTCAGGTTGTACCCTGACTCTGTCAGTTTAACCCAGTGTTTTCTGCCTTTATTTTTTTTTTTTTTCTTATTTTTTTTCCCTATTAAATTGTTATTCTGACTTGGTGTCTCCCACTAGTTTGTTTTCAAACTAGTACAACCCCTTTCTTCTGAATGTTGAGCAACTTACTTCAACTCACTTGAGACAGTAGTTTCAACTGAGGATTGCAAGAAAATACCATCACCTGAACCCATGTGAGCTGCACCGCAAATTCATCAGATTTTGGCTGCAATATATGTGCAGGGCTCACTGGCACATTTGTGGCCAACTGCCTTGGTCTGCCTTGGAGCCAATTCCAGTGCCTGGGACCTTTTAACACTGGTGATGCACGTGTACAGCTCTTGGGCACACCATGGTGTGTGCCTGCAGTGCCATCCAAGTTCTGACAGATAAAGAAAACAAAAAGGAGAATTAAGAGGGGGAAACACCTCTGCTTTCTCAGGGTCTGCTGATGGACTGTGTGTCTCCTTCTCTCCTGATGGGATGTCTTTAGGTGGGCTTTCCAGCTCCACCCATATTGAAGCAGACCTGTGTATCTATCTATCTATCTGTCTCCATATATGCATCACTAATATCTCTTCTGTCTCAATACAGAGTAACACTGTGCAAGTTAGTGCATTTTTAACCAGTAATCCTGAATCTCCTTTCCCATTGCTTCAATAAACCATTGTATTTGTGAAAGCTCTCGTTGAACTCAGCCAGACCTATAGTACTGGACTAGTAAAATGCACTATTTGTAAGTCTGTAATCATGCCAGTTCTTATTGAACTCCACCAGACTGACAGTGCCGAATTGGCTACAATCAGAAATTAAGTGCAGGCACACCCAGCCCCTCTGATTACTAAGGACCAGCTGGAGCACAGGAGGGTTTACTTGCTGCAAAATTTCCATATCCTTAATGAAGAAGAAGAATTGGTGAAAGACAGTGCAGAGTGCATTGTGCACCCCAGCCCCAGCAGAAACCATTAATCCACAGGTGATTTGCTCTTCATTAAAGGAAGATTGCCTGTGCAATGATGTGGTCACATTTCTTCACCCCAACTCCTACCTCTCTTTTCAAACAACTCCACAGAAAACTCTGACTTTAAAGAAGGCAACATCTATGCATAACATTTTGTCATTCTCTCTATTTTCTTTTCTAATCACTGCCAATGCAGTCTTCAAGTCTCAACTGCTCTATTTTTTATCTAAGCCTACACAAGCTTTTTTTATGGTAGTGTTCTGTTCATTTCCCCATTATTTCTTAGCTAAAACTTTCCAATTATTTTGTCTTTAGTTAAAAGACTTCACTTCTTCAAATTCACCCGGGGCAACTTCATTATTTTGCTTTCCAGCTATCTATCCAGTGTCAATTATGGGACCATTTTTTGCTGTGTTACCGAAGCAATGATAGTCCAGTTTTCTAACAGTGATAACAGCGTTTGACTAACAATTTTTTTTTTAATTGCTCATGGATTTCAATCTAATTTGTGAAATTCATTTCTATTTTAAACACAATGAAGTAGAAATATGATGAGCTTTTAAATGAGTGGAGGCCAGGAATACAGACATCATTGCCCCTCTGTTCACTTTGACCTCATTTTGCTGGCAACCAGAGCTACCCACTATAAAAAGGATTCAATACAAATGGATGAATTTTATTGATAAATGTGCCTAATTAGAAGCATTTTGGAGGCACTTTGACACCACTGAATCAAAGAACTGACCTTGATATCAGAATATTGTACCTCATTGCACTGAGAAGAATACTGAGAATGAACACCTATTTTATAAGTTCTTATTTCTCATATTATTTTGTAATCTTTAATATTTAAAATGTATAAGTTGCTATCAGAAGCATACCTTAACCAAAATAACAGCTTCTGATATTTTGGAGATACTTAGTTCTGGAGCTGAAAGCAATATTTGTGTGTAATAATTGACTAATTAATTAAACCTAAGGTTCAGGCTTAATTTCCTTGAAATTTCAAGAATCATTTTAATCTGGAGCCCTGACTGTCACTTTTCAGATTTCCCATGTGGTTTTCATTGTGAGGTGCTGTGCTGCAGCAGGATAAATGATGCTGATTCATGTTCCTTGGCCTGTGTGATGCATCCTAATCAAATTCTCATTCTTTCTGTAGGAGCCATTTATGGCAGTTAACAAGGAAGAGCAAAGTGAAATCTTTGGGGAAGGGGAAACCTGAGAGAGAACCAGCCTGTGTTTCCTCAGGTTCTGAAGCCTTCTTGGGAAAAAGGAGACAGAGTCACGTCAGTCATGGGAGGATGTGACCTCCCACATGCCCATGCATAGAGACGCTTTCTAAACTACTGTGGGGCTCACACAGTTGGAAGTCTATATGAAATAGATGTTCAAAACATAACTTTTTTTATTATTATTCTTTAGCTTTTCAGAGATTTCCTAAAAATATTGCCAAAACATAATGCAAGCACTGTATGTTTTTTCATATAATACTTGGGGTGTTTTACCTTTTGAAGGATGTATCACCTATTCCACAAATACTATATTATAAATACTATACTAAGAGAGCATGGAGTTTCCACAGGAGATTGTTTTCAGTTTGTTTGAGAGCCTTTTTAGAAAAAATGGCATTCAGAAGATGCGTTATCCCATGGCAAAAGGGAAAACAAGGTAAATGAACTGCATTTTGGTCCTTGTGACCCAGTTGTGGTGAAAAATGGGCGATGCAGCAGAAGTGTGGCCCTCAGCTTTTCCTGATGACTCCAGCAACACTGCCAGTGCCCGTTCCTCTGTCAGGAATTTCACAGCCTGTTTTGAAAGTGCAAGAACCTCATCTGCTGTCAATAAATCCACAAAGGGCACCTTTATTTCAAGCTGTTAGACGTTTGGATTTCTACGGAAAACATAAATAGCTCTATGTCCTTCAGTAGTGCCTGCTGTTGAGATTTGTTTCAGATAATTAGGATGAGAGTGGTGAGGTACTGGCACAGATTGCCAAGAGAAGCTGTGAATGTTCCATTGCTGGAAGTGTTCAAGGCCAGGCTGGATGAGGCTTGGAGTAACCTGGTCTAGTGGAAGTTGTCCCTGCCCATGGCAATGGGGTTGGAAAGAGATGATCTTTTAAGGCGCCTTCCAACTTCCAAATTATTCTATGATTCTATGATAATTAGAAAACATCAAGCAGTCTGTTAATTGAATTCCAGTGGGGACCCAGCCTTACCTGTCTCACACCCTGTTTCCTCTGCAGCAGCTCTCTGTGAAATGGTACATGGCATGAGTCTGCAACATTTCAGTGTTGTTGAACTTCTGAGCTGATTAGGGGACAGGCTTTTTTTCCCCCCTCATTCTTATCTTATTGTACATTCAGTGTCTTGCAGGGTGTTTGGTAGCTTAATAAAATAAATGCTTTGCTGGCATGTTTCATAATAACATACATGTGTAGGTTTTGTTCTTCCTACAAGCCACCACTATTAATTTACATCAGGAAATGAATTTGTTTCATAAATATACAGTAAGAGAAAGTCATTGCTCAAAGTCACTGCATCCTGAGTAGTCATAGTAAGAACTACCTAACAGAGAGTTCTCTGGAAAATAAGGACTTTGTTGTAAGCTTTCTCATCCTTTTGATGCAAGTGACTAATGAAAGAATGGTATATTTTGATTAAGTGTAGAAACTGGTGATAGTCAGACATCCTTGACAAATTATGTTTAGTCAGGACAATGTGCTGTTTTAAATCTGAGAGCGATACAAACAGCAGCTCTCTGCTCATGGCTCCAATGCATTGCTTCAGCCAGACCATCAACCCAAGAAGTGGTTCTTCATTCCCTTCTGAGGTGTTTATGAAGATATAAATATATGTATTTATACATATATTTCAGTGCTCAGAGTCTTCTGAACATATTGAAGCTTTCTAAAAGTCTTTCTGTTGCTGATTATTTTACTGAGCTACTTTTCTCTCTTTCATTACACACCAGTCTCAAGAAGGTTTAGCTCAGAATCTACCAAAATTGCTGTCTTATTATTCTAAATGGAGATAACTGGTTCATACTAAAATAATCTTTCACTGAGAAACTCGGAATAATTTAGGAGAGAGTTGAAGACTGTGTCATTACTCATATCTGGAGGAGTTTATATTTGAATATTGCCAATTAAAAGTGCCCATAGAAATAGCTGAAATAGGAACAACTTCTAAGGCTTGTGTTGCTTTCTAATTACATCTTGCTCAGAACTCGAGGTCCCACAGCACCCAGCACTAACAGAAGTTAGAAATGGCATGCAATTCTTAGAGGACTTTCACCAAACAATTTTTCTGGCTTGCACTGAATTTCTAGTGATTCCATAAATTTGAATATTCCATTGATGCTTCCAGCATTTTGTGTAGAAAACAGCTTTTGTAAACATACTGGTATTTTTTTCAGAAAGGTTTTCTGCTCCAAAACCAATGCTTCACTGTTTTTTGAACTCATTCAGTTGTTTCTAATCTTCTCTCTTTGATTGTATTTTTAGCTGTCTGAGCTCTCTTTTAGGCCTTTTACTTAGTCACATTCATTCTGTTATTATTAAATAATTTCTGGCTCCCTGTAAGTTTTGCTGCTCTTTGAATACACACCAATGGTTCAATAGTAGCTTTATTGATGCAGGCATGGTAGAGAAGAAGAACTAGCTATTTTTGTGTTGGAGATACCATGGTTTGACTGAATTGTCCATATATTAAAATATTCTTGTTATATCTGAAAGGCGTCTCACATCCCTAAGAAAATTCCTCTGAAGTTATATCCAGGCAGGAGAGGAGATGGGTGTTTGTTTTGCTGGAGTTGTCATCACCAATTCTCATTCTCTGGGATCTTTTACCAGACATTAGAGCCTAGAGCAGTCTTTGAGGTGCTCTGAGAGCATGGCAAGGGAGGAAACCAGCTGGATCCACTCTCCTGCATGTCTTTCTGTTCCAGCAGCTGGTACTTGCTTAATAGGAGAAAAATATGCTTTGAATATTCCCACTTCAGTCAACCAATACATTTAAATAGAAGAGAGTTCCACTCTGCTCCTTCAATGAATATTCTTCCTTTCACATGTCTGAGTAGCTACAACTTCCCTACAAGTAACTCACTGAATTTGCTTTTCTGTGTATCTTCCACCACTATTTCCTTTGGCTTGGCAATGTTATGGCATTTTATCTGAGAAACTTGTTTTAGGCCTCACCTCCTGCAGGTTGAGATATCAACACAGACTTAGGCCAGAGTCCCAAAGGAGTACCTAGGATTACCAAAACATTGAATTTCTATAAGATGTTAGTCCTATAACCCGAGTATATGGGTCACATCTTCTCTTTGGCTCTGTCTGTTGCATAAACACAAACCAGTAGGGAACATTTGATGTTTAAGGTGATTTCTTGTCTTCTCATTTAATTCGCAGCTTATGCAGATGTCTGTGCAGACATGGAGACAGCAGCACTGCTAAGCCCCAGAAGGAAAGGGACTGTTTTATTGTGTGGTGTTGGTGAGTCAATGGGACAATTCAAAATGACATTCATTCGTGGATGCTTGTTCTTCAGCCAACAGGTGACTGCAGTATATCAGGTATTTCCACCCAGCACAAACTCCTCACACATACAAATGTCATCTGGCTGGAGGCGTCACTGTGAAGGCAGCATAACTGCATGGATTTTACAGCAATATTCCAGGCTGACAGGCAGGTTGCTGGGAGCTGAACATGACTTCTGATCTCCTGCTGACCAGGTAGGTGTTCAGTCTCAGTTCCATTGCTTCTTTCTTTCACAAGTGCATGGTTCTCCTGGGTAATTTATTATCGAGTTCTAGCGCAAAAAAAAAAAAAAAAAAAAAAAAAAGCATGCCAGAGAAAAGCAGAACATTTATAATTTAAGAATAAATAAAAAAGTTGCTGGAGGGTAAAAATACCATGAAAGTTATTAACTATGGTGGTAGTGTCTATTTAAAATGGTAATGAAAAGCAGTCTGCTCTGAAAGAAAACTATTAAATAAAGGCCCAAATAACATTTTCAATCAGACCAACACCACTGGTATTACCTAGCTTTCCCAGAGTTTACCTGACGACCTGGTGTTTTGCCTTCTGGCATTCTGGCAGACTCAAAGTTCATGGACACTATCTGATGCTCTGCTCTGACCACTGGTTTTGACAGAGTCACACCAGAATAAATTTTTTCTGAAAGGATGAGCAAACCCATTAAACACAGAGTGGGGACTGTCCCAAGAGCTGACGGTGTTTTATAAAATGGTTCTGTATTGGTTGCAGTAGGTTCAGTACTTGTTTTAACACTGATTTGAAGGAAGAAGGATCTGGTCTTTTACCCTGGATTTTGTTGCAGGGAAGCACCAAGTATTGGTTTACTCATCCTCTAAGAGGCATCAAAGAAATGCAGCACCACTATTTGTTGTCTTTAGCATAGTTGTGCCTCTTTTACATGCATGGTTGGCATGGGATGGTGCCTTGCCCCAAGCCTGCCCTGTTGCTGCCCCAGCTCTTTGCCATGTGGGACAACCCCTAGGAGTTCCTGGGGGTTTGCTGGTGCTTATGGTCTCCTTCGGGTTTTTCAACACGTTAAAGCCAAGTGGAAGCACCTTTATATGTGTATTGGTACCTGGACAGAAGCTGGGTCAGCTTGGGCTTCTGCATTTTGTTGTCTCCATGTTCTGAGTAACCCCAGCAGGATGTAGGTTACAAAAAAGAGAGGAGGTAAAAGGTGTAAAGAGAACTATTTTGGCTTCAGCTAGAGCTGGGCATTTGGAACTGCACATTTGGACTTTGCATTGTCTCATTTTCTCCCTATAGCCCAGTCTCCCTCCTCTCTTGGAATAATTTGGGTCTTTTTTCCCCATCCAATTCCCTCACTGTTTTGGTTTTTGTTTTTTTGTGTGTGGTTTGGTTTTGGTTTTTTTTTTTTAGTTGTTTGGTTGGGGTTTTTTTTCATATGAAAGCTGGGACAATTTATCTCAAAATACTTGAAGCAAAGATTAATCCAGTTTTTCAGAACTCACAGGGGTCTGCCACTGGGGCCCCATGTGTTTGCACAGGGCAGAAAGTCTCCAAGCAGATGTTGCTGCTCCTACAGAAATGTGCATGGACATCGAGAAGTATATTCTCTTTGTAGCTTCCTCCTGAAAGGCAACTGCTAAGTAAGGTGCCATTAACTGGTTTTAGTAGCCAAAACCATAAAGTGAACAATGGGGAGCTGAAGGATCTCAGGCAATGAGTTCCAAGAGGCCCAGAGAAGGAGGGCACTGTGGTGAGAGGTGATGGAAGACATCAGAGTCCTGCTGGGGCCAAGACTCTGCTAAAACTCCATATGATGTAAAGAGATGGAAGACACCTTATATCAACTCCATAACAGTTTTCCAAGGAAAAGCAGCTGCCTCTTACTCTTCTCTCCCGAAATAAAACAGCTGCTCCCTGTTTTCCATTTTCGACGTTGCGTTTTTGCTACATGGTGCTTTCTGTAGGGGGAAATAGAGGGGGAGATGCATGGGGGTCACCATTCTTACGCTTCACATGCTCCTCTCAGAGGGTATTGCCTGAAAGCTGCACTCAGGACAAGTATGTAATGCAAATCTTCTAGTGGGTTTATCCCACTCACGCTCCTTCCAACTGACACTGGATCTGGAGAGCCTCTGAAAGCAGCCAGAATGTTACACTTCAGCAGGAACTTACCTTGGGTCAGCCCAAGGGATATAACTGGTACCTCTGTAACCTCTGTAAGAAATGACCCCAAGAAGCCAAGTGGGGGATGACAAATGATAGTAGGGCCAAATTCTTGAGCCCCAGTGGAACCCAAAGGTCTTTTTGGATATCAGGATGATCTCAGTGGATGTCCTGAAGCACATTTGGTCCCCAAGTAACTTCAAAGGACACTGTGGGCTCATAGGGACATCTCAGGGGACTTCTGAGAAAGAAATACAGGACAGGATGGGCCTGAGCTGATCTGTGGAGTTAGATTTGGTGTATGGGCATCTGGAACTGACCTCTAGGTGCTAATGTGGTGATCCCAAAATCACATGCACAGCATGTGTGTCTAGAGGCAGAAGAAGTCAGCAGTTACAATGCGGGCATCATCTGTGGTTGCTAATTAGCACAGAGAGTGAGTTAAGATCACCAATTAATAGATGGAGTTACTAGAGGTCACCTTTATTCCAAAATTTTGGCTCATGGTCATCTGAAGTCACTAATTATCACACAGAGTTACCCCTGTACCCAAAATTTCAGCTTGGGGTCATCTGAGACCAAACAGTCACTGGCCCTTTGTTCAGGGTATCAGCTGAGGTCACCAAATTAGCGATTCATTTATAACAACAAGAGTCTCTGCTGAGCATTGTACAAAGACATAAAGCAGAGTTACTGCTGGGGACAGTGTCAAACACATTATTATAAAACCACATAACTTATTTTATACCATGGTTATTAATTTCAAAAATCACAGACATGTTCACTATCTCTCCAGCTGCTCCCATCCATCACTTTCATTAGGCCGTCCCTTCCAGTCATCCAACACTATTTTAACACTGTATTTTCAACTGCAATATGGTGTGAAAGCAAATGCCTGATTTTTTCCTAAAAAAAATGAGAGTAAGGGCAAGAAAAACAGATAGGAATTAATACTTATAATCTTAGGGAGAATTATTTTTCCCAACCATCTACCTCCTTAACCATGGTCTGTTTAACAAAATGTGCTTCCTAAACTTCATTGTCTACTGTGCTCTAAGAACACAAGACACTATACAGGTGTCATAGGTGGCTGTATTCTAAGCAGAGTGAAACATGGCAGATATTTGCAGTCCATGCAATACTACATACAGAGATCTTCTCTGTTGCACAGAATTCAAAACACATTTTTCAACCATAAAAAGGAAAGCCAAACCTTGCTGTGTTCAGACCTTCTTGTCTTTAGCCAGGGTTTAGCAGATACATTGGAGATGACTCAATTGCAGTGAAACCGTGAAGGGATGCAGAGAAACAGGAGTCCTCTTCACTGCCTCAAGGCAGAAATGGCTGCAGCAATGAGAATAAAGGTCTGTCTGGAAGGATAAATCTGTTTGATCAGATCAAAAACATTTTTCAGGAGAAAACTCAGAAATTAGGAAACAAAAATAAAAACTCCTTTTTTAATCATCCAAAATGAGCTGAGCATGGCTTGGATTTTAAAAGAAACGAGTAAGTTGTCAACACTGCAACCAAGACACTATGTATGATTCTTCCCACTTCAGTTAACCACAGCATGTTCATTTGTGTCAGCTGAGACACAAATGGGCCTCCAGCCTACAAACTGCAAATCCTGTAAGGAACTGCTGCTTAAGCTAGTTTAGTGCTGAATTAATTAATTGTAGACGGTAAGTAACTAATGAAGTAATGCAATGATTTATCTCACATTTAAAGTCACACCTACGGTCATATTGGGCAGATCAGAGTACGTACCAATTCAGTGATTCTGGACTTGTATCTTTGGCATCCTCAGTCACTAAGATAACCTGACTCTTTAGATGATGATATACTCTACTTGCCAACCCACAGCCCTCCCAGTGAAATCCTGCTGAACAGTGTCAAAATCTGACATCCCACTGAGAACACAGCTGCTCACAGAAACAAGGTTTCTCATCCAATCAATAGATTCTACCTTCCACTTGCCCTCTTTCATTCACAGCTTCCTTCTTTCTGCACTGCTCTCCAGCTTCTCTCCTTGGAAACCAAGCTCCTCCACTTCCTCTTCTACTTTGCACCAGCACATTCCTGCAGCGGGAACGGGGCCCTAGATGTGAAAAAAAATATTTCCCCCAAAGGGGGGAGTTATCTGCTGGTGCTGTGCTAATGAAGGGCTGTGGCTGATATAATTGTAATCTTAAATAAAAGCATAAAAGGTATGGAACCATGTGCCGTGGGGAACTGGGTTGCTTTAGAGAAATAAAGGAAGGGAGGAGATGAATAGGTGAGACAGTCTTTCATCACCAGACATGACTTCACCTATAGGCCTTCCTCCTGCCTCACAGCAAATGACACTGGCTTTCTTTCACAGCAATTCATGCATTTCAAAGGGCCAATAGCATAAAAGGATTCTAAAAATAGGTTAAAGCCTGAAAGCAAAAAGCAGCTGTTTCATTAGCAACAAGAGAAGCAGAAGGGGAAAGGAGGACAGAGCTCCCTAAGTGTGCCAAATGACTTGCATTTCATGTATTTTATGCTATCTAACATATATTCTTCTAGAATCAGGACACATTTCAGATGTACAGTAACTGATACAGCTAGAACCTGCTGTGTTTGCTCTTTTCTCCTTATGCCAAGAAGGATTACTGAGAATCAGTCCTGGGACATGACACATATCAGCACTCCATGTTATATGCCATCCTACAGGATCATCTTGCACTCGAACAGAAAGCTGTTAATCATTGCTGTGTTCTGATGTAACAGCTGGACACGTACTCTGAACTTGTGCTTATAAAGTATCAGTGTCACAAGATGGATTCTCTGCATCCTACATATCCTTGGACATCTGCACTTCTCCTTTAGCGAAGAAATCCTATCCATGAAGATCAACATTTTCACCCTTTATCCAAAGCCTCTGCAATTCATCACAGGCCAAGTTCATCATCTGTCTTGGAATGACAGCCTGGAAACAAAATGCAAACCATGAGCAGAACAAAGCGTGATTCTGTGTTCTCAGTCCAGCCAGGATTCACTGTGTTAGCTGGCAAGAGAGGATAAGGAAACCCATCCTATGTGTGTGAGTACACAGATATTCCAGTTTAGAACAGGTACTGGATTCAGACTGAGTTTAGGGATGGCAGATCTCAGAGCTCATGACATCATTAGACAGCTGGTATGCACACTCAGGTCAGAACTGACATTAAAATAAATATCCAGCAGATTTGTACACCACTGACAACTATATGGTTTGAATAGGGATGAAACAAGTTGAAAAGAAACCCTTCAGATTAAAAAGCTAGGGCAGGAAGAGATGCATCAATATTAAGCTGCAAGCAAGGCTTGGAAATGAGAAATTCAATCCTAGTTCTATTAGACATCTGAACTGATCACAAATGTCTCATTCCTCACTCTCCATATAACCCACCCCTAGGGCCAGCTCACCTTGAGACTGTCATAGCAGACACCCCACCTGTAAGAGCCCTCAGTGGTGGGCCACTGATCTTCCCAGGAGGTTGCCAAGCAGGGTGTGGGCAGCCAGCAGTCACTCATGGCTTCTGGCCTGTGGTGTCCTCAAGGAGTGCAGCTACCTGAGTACCCAGAGGCTCACAGATGTGCTACACATGAGTTCTGTTCCCATAGAAAACATCTTGAGCCCATGTCAGCTGTGGAAAAATGGTGTGGGAGACACAGCAGTCTCTCATCCCTATGGACATGCTCTGCTGCCTACACCTGGTCCTGCACATGGACAACCACTGGGGAATTCCTGCTGTTTTCATCAGCTTAGAAATGCTCAGTAGGACCCAGCCTTCCCTACTGCTGCCTCTTCCAACCCACAGCAAGCTCTCCTTATGATGTGGGAGGCAGAGGTGCGTGGGTCACGTGCAGGGATCTGTTATCCTAAGTCCCACAGTAGTGAATATTGAGGTGTAGCTGACATTCTTGCCTCTATGCCAGGGAGCATCTTTGCTTAGTGTCAGCAAAAGGTAAGGAAGGTCAGCAGCCTCGGAGGAGTTAACACAGCATTTCCAGGTCTGGCTGCATCAAGAGGGGTCCAGACAGAGAACCATAAGGAAAAGGAGGGCTGGGATAGGGCAAGGGAGAGGAATTTGTCAATAAAACAGTAGATACTTGAGAGGTAAGGCAGCTAAAATTGCTTTTCTTTTTCCAGCTAGATGGAGCTTGTACAGATGGAGACCATACTGCTCCTAGACAAGGACCAATGATACCTTTGACAGTACAAAATGACCACAGCCAATTCAAGTATTCAGCTGCCAAAGTCACACCTGAAAATATGCTACTATCTGGGCAAAGAAAGCAAAAGTGCTGTCTGCACTCCCTCTCTCACTGTTTGCCTCAGTTTTAGCCTTGGAAGACACCCAGTGCTTTAAGGACCTAGGCAGATGGGGTAGAATTTATCCAAATAAATCAATTGAGAGGTCCACATCTGAGCTACTTGGATTAGACTCTCTCCTGAATTGTTAATGGACATCATACAATTCATCATGCACTAAAATAGAGAGCTAAAATAGGACAGGTGAGTCATGCCTAAAAATAGAGAATCACTTCCATTAACTAATAAGGGAAGCCTGGAGCTCCCAGTTCAGCTGCAAATGTATATACATCACAGGTGTCTGAGGTGGAGAGAAGTGAATCCTATCCCAGGTTACTGTCAGTAGCAGGAATGACTCCTTTGCCAACAGTGCCTGCAGATCCACTGGAACAAATACTTGTGCTGTGCTTTGCTGCCTTTCTCTGGCTGCCTCCCCCTACTTGAGTGCAAAGCCCAGGAACATGACAGTCAAGGCTGAGACACACGACACAGCTCCTTTCTCTTTTAAGGTATGTTTGAGCTGTATGCCCCTCCTGGAGATCAGAGCTACTCAAGCTGAGGCTTTCAGCCCTGGCTCTACACCTGCAATGCTGCAGAAGAGCTAAGTGCCATGTGTCAGATGAGTGGCCACGGAACACGGTGTTCCTGTTGTTCCTACCAGCCTCCTCCTGCCATAATCAAGGGTCAGTCCCACAGTCAGCTCCCAAGACTAATACTTCATTGTGATCCTGCAAAGCAGGGGAGAGGAGCTGTAGGAATAGAGATGGTTGCCTTGTGATTATCTTCAGGGTAGGTGGGGAAGAAGAGAGTCCCAGTGTGTCAGGCCAGGTGGTTTAAAGACAAAACTGCCTGGTGGTGACCTGGAGGGATCTTTATTGGCAGGAAAGTCACCTTTGGGGCTGAGAAGCAAATTGTGCTCTTGGAAAGAAATGGTCTTATAACAGAGAAGAAAAGACTTAACCTTGCAGGGCCTGAAAAAATAATTGGGAAGACTTGCATGAACTTGAAAGCTTCATTAATCCATGTCACCATGTCATCTCCAGAGAGGCTGCAGTGGGAAACCAAGCTGCCAGAAAAGAATGGGAAAATGGTTTGGACTGCACAGCCTAATCCAGAAACCATTCCTGACTTCTGTGTCAATTCCAAAATTAGCAGGGTTTCTTTACATCAAATCTTCCCACATCCTTCTAATATCACAGCATTTTTCTCATGATCACTGCTCCCCCATGACCATTGGTACCTAAGATCTGTTTTCACCATGGGAGATAATGACTCCCCAGGTGAAGACACAGTGAGTGCTACTGAAAAAGCCCTTGGCTCACTGTTAGGTTTGCCCAGCCAAAATCCTTTTCCTCAATATTCTCGCTGTGTATTAAGATTTTTATCTGGAGTTACTATGAAGAATTAGCTTTCCTCCTCAGCATGCCTAGACAACTAGTTGTCAGAAAACATGTATGGCTACTGTGTGTCTTTGTTGCCCACATTTCCCTTTCCCAGCTCCCAGCCTCTGGACCATTGCTATCACCCAAGATAACCAATCCTTCACTGACAATGTCCCAGAGCAGTGCTGCACTCATCCTAGTAAATCCTGATGCTGGCCAGCAATCCTCTGCTACCATGCAGGAAGGAGGGAACAACTGTTTAAACTTACTGTTTATGCATCCAAAGGAGCTGTGAACATATCCACTTTTATGTACCTGTTTCTACAGATACAGAATACAAAGAATTTAGTCAAAGAGACTTTGGAGTCATCAATAACTTAACATTGCAAAAATGTAAGCCTTTTGGGTGACTATCCAAATGAGTGCTGTGCAGATTCTTGGTAATTAGTCTACAAACACCATCATTAAACTTTAAACTAATATAAAGAAAATGTGCAACTGAGCAGCTAATAATAACAGAAGCCAGTTTGTTATACTGAATGTCTCCATAAAGATATTCTTTATAACACCTTTGGCACAACTGGGACCTTGCATAATTAAATTTGATTTCACTTTCTTACAACTCTAAGCATAACCGGAGATTTCTAATTAATTACAATTATTCTTTTAGAAATGTGTTTCTATTTAGTATAATCTTGTATTCTTCTAGCCAAATGTCATATGTATTTATTATTATTATCTCCTACTGACAGCTTTTTAACTGAGACACTTTGACCAAGATAAATAACTATATGCCTCCCAACCACAACTCTTTGTGTGGCGTCTGCTTTGGGTGGTAAAATAATTTAATAAGTGAAAAACAGCAGTTTATGGAGATAAGATAATTTTCCATTCTACTATTTGAAGTAGAGATAAAAATGCAGGCTGATTATCTTCTAAATCTAACATTTCCACACCCCACCCCACCAAAAGCTGCTAATAAAGTGGCCTCATTAATGAGACTTCCTCACCCAACTGTGTTTCCCTTCTGCCTAAAACAGCAGACAAGCAAGCTACAGTTTCCTCTCAATGTCTACAAATGCCTGCCCAGCTGGCATGCCCAGGAGCACTCCTCATACCACTCAGTGGGAGATGCAAGACCAGGAATGTCTATGTCCAAGAAACCCACCCCAGTGCCAGTTAAACATGGTCTAGCACAGGGACAGTCCCTACTGGTCTCTGTCAGTGCAATATAACCCAGGCTCCAGTGCTACCTGTGCTCTGAAGCCATGTGGTGCCAATTACAAGAGCAATTAAGCAAAAAATGCCTGTTTTCTGCACAGTTGTGCCCCAAGCTGAAAAAGCCCAGATGTGTTCTCTCACAGAGTTCATTCAAGCAAGAGGTAGAGCTTGAATTACCAGCTAAAATGGAAACAGACAAAAAGTGATGAATTGGAGAACAAACCACTGGAACTTATTTACTTCTTGAGAAATTAATGAACCCCATGAGCTCATAGGTTGCAAAGCAAATGAAATAAATGTCTTTCCCTTTTAAAATCTGGGGAATTACAGCAAGTGGAATTGACTTTATGCTTGTCTTCCCTCTAATTCACTACAGGTAGCAATCTGGTGAAATACAAAAGGGAAATGGCAAGACAAATCTATATCAAAATGAAAACAACAGTAAATGAAGGAGTTGGAGCAGGTCAAGGAATAGTGCGTAACGTTAAAAATTATATAAGTTATTTTATCATACTTACCATTTCCCTACTTTATATTCACAGATGTAGGCCACAGTATGCCTTAGGAGCTGATTCTATCATATGAGGCTTTGAGAAGATCGACCAGCAAGTTATAAGTAAATAAAGTTAGAAAAGCAATTGTATGTACTAGTTTGAAAACAAACCAGTGGGAGGCACTAAGTCAGAATAACAATTTAATGGAAATTAAAGAAAAGGGGAAAAAAAAGGTAAAAGAAAACACTGTCAAACTGACAGAGTCAAGGTACAACCTGACACCCTGTTAGGCAGGGTGGTGGTAGCAGTCTGGTAGAATGGTGGCTGCAGTCCTCTGAAGCGGTGATCCTGTAGTAAAACAGTCTGCTCTTCCTCAGGAAGTCCAATGGTGGCTGTGTAGCTCCTGTCCTCTGGAAATCCAGTGGGAAGCCGGTGTCTCTGGTGTTCAGCCTCAGATTATATCCACGATGGGATGCTTGGTTCCTCCCTCTGGGCGGAGCATCTCACAATGGGGTAACGAGTCATGAGGCCAAGTGTTGATTAGGCTTATTAACAGGAGAATAGTCCGGAGGGAGTTATCTCTGAGTCACGCGGCAGGACAATGATGGGCAATTAACAGAAAGATAGTCTGGGGGGAGGAGGCAAGGAAACACTGCCCCACCTGGTTTCAACGGCTCCTGAGGATGGTAATAGAATACACTGCAACCCAGGACATTGTACTTATCACGTATACTGCAGGGTCTCAATGCTTTCTAGGTCAGTGCTGTATCTGACTTAGTTTGAAGTTTTCTCATCACCAAGCACTCAGAAATTCTATATATAACACGTACATCATGTTACTAAAATAAATAATGAGTTCATTTTATTTACTTGCAGATTTTGATGCATACAGGTTGTTTATTCTCCATGCTTTCCACACTCCTTTCTCTGGACAGGAGCCTTAGAAATTTACCTTGGGGGTAGGGGAGAAAGAAGCTAAAATTTGAGGTTTCAATGTTTCAAGAAGCATACCAAGCCCTTCCGCCCAGCATTTTTAGGTTAATGATACAGTTGTAGCAATTGGCAATAACTTGAATATTAACAATGAAATGGGTTTTTGTAGGCTCAGTCTCAGATTCAGTCTCTTTTCTCCAGAAATATACCTGACAAAATTGGTTTAAACAATTCAAACAGTTAAAATATTGAAATTTTGTGTCTACCATGATACTTCTGGATGCTCACACCCGAAAGACAACCTGTATTAAAATTAAGACTGTATTAAAATCTGTAAAATTTTATTTTATAAAACAAACAAAATAAATTTTTTATTTATAAAGCTATTTTACCAAAATATTGTAAAGCTATTGCACCAAAATTTCTTTTTTTGGGGTACAATTTATATTGTACCAAATATAAATCTATTGTACCAAAAAAGACTTGTTTATGGAATATAGCAGGATCAGCTCACACAATTTTAATATGCCAACATCACTTATGATAGATTAAACAGGAGGTTTCACTTTTGGCATATAAAGCTGTCTATTCTAGGTCACTGACAGTAACCCTCTGCCATAAAGCAGTAATAAGCTTTATAGTTTCATTAAAATACTATTTTTCCTTTTGTGTATTCATGATGATTTCTTATCCTGTTCTCTTATTTGGCACAACTATTCCATAATTGATGTAAAGCAGCAATTCAAAATTTAATGATTAATTTTCATGTAGATCTTTCTTGTCTAAATAATTGATGGGAAAGATAAGCAGAGGCATTTGGAGTCAGCAGTTGTTATTCCTTCTGCTTCTTCATATCTCTGCAGTAGTAGCCTCTGTCAAGCCCCCTAGAAAACACACCTTTTGGGGGAGATGGCTTGAATTCCCCTTGTATCAGTCCAGAGGGGAAATTATCCGAATACAAATCTCTGCTCTGTCCTCCAAAAGCTGTACCTTCATCCTGCCTTGCATATGGTTAAGTACCTGATTTTGCATAAACTCCTCAATCTTCTGCATCATGAGGAGGCTGCAAAGCTGCAGATAGCTGATCCTGCAGAAGCCTTGTTTGTCCAAATGCCTATCAAAAAATGCTCAAATTTAGGAAAAAGGCCAGGCAGCAAAATGCTACTGCCCTGCAGCATAAGCTGTGCTTGACAGTCGGGACTGAGTTGTGCTCTCTTCCTTTGCAAGGATATTTATTTGCTGGATTCACACACGTTACTTCTGGATATCCCAAACTACTACCATAGCACTGAAAATACTCCATCTCTGTCTTCATCCAAACTCTCCCAACCCTGCTTTTCATTATTCAGTAATTCCTATTTACATATATGGCCCAAGCCTGTAATTAATCCCTGATAGTCCCTTAAACCCCAAGGGAGAAACTATCTGGATCTACCCGGGCATCTCCTGGGGGAAACACCAAGTCTTTTCCATGGTTTTAATACAGCTTGTGTCATGTGATTTTCACAGCGATTAATATATTAAATAAAATAGTAGAATGACCTCCTTTCATAATGTTTAAGTTTTAAATTTCATTACAATCTAAAGAAAATACTTTGGAGTAGAAAACAGGTTATTCTGAGAAAGAAATGTCAGTGGCTTCCTCCTATTCTGCCCTGCTAACATTTTAATATACAAGTATTCTCTTTAAAAGTTAAATAGAATTGTAAGCTGTAAGAGGGAATAAATGTTATAAAGATAGAAATCTCTATTGCCATTTATGTGATAAGTTAAAAGAAGCAACCATCTTTGCATGCTTGGGGGTATTTTTCCCTCAGAAGTCACTTTTTAATCTGATTTAAATCCAATTAAGTCTGAACATCTAAAATGAACAGCAAGTCTTTGAATTTATGTATAACTGGTTTAACTAATCACCGTCTTACTGCAGAGCTACTAAGCAAACAAACTATGAAAAATAAATGTGAAATTAGATCCAAATCTCAGACAGCCTTGATTTTGCTTATAAAATAAATAAATAATCATCCTGCACAAAGCATGGGCCTCTGTTTCCTACTAGCCAGTCAAAGCTGCAGTTATTAGATTTTTAAAATAACAGTGAAAAATTATTTAATAGTAAAAGAAAACGACTGCTTTTTTTTAACCTCACATTTTGGACAGAAAGCACTTGTGTTCCTTGAGAAATCCTCCTCCAGACGAACTGAGGACACCGAAGCAACTGGGGAAGTCCAACTCCTTCAACAGCTATCCTGATTTTGCCTGGCCCTGCATTTACTACTTGGCTTCTGCAATGCCTGACATCCTCTTTAACCAAGCATGCTGGCTGGCTGCTCTCATGGGAGGCGTCCTTCCATCCCTCAGGCTCTCCTTCCCCCCCGAAGCAGGCGATGGTCACCGGAGCCCGCTGGACACGCGGCTCTGGCACAATGGGCACCCGCAGGCTCCCGCGCACGCCCGGGGTCAGCCAGCACCGTGTCCCGTGCTCATCCGGGACGGGCTGCGAGCGCTGCAGGGGAGGGCTGCTCTCCTCACTGCGGGGAGAGCCCGAAGGACACGTAGGAAACACAACCCTTTCATTCTCCCTGTGAACTCCTTTCTCGTTTGACAGCGCTGATGATGAATGCTAATCAGCTCGGGCTTCAGCAGCCTCAGGCTGCCTTCTTCAGGTAATTAGTCCAGGTGTCCCATGCTTTACTCTGACCTTCTCGTAAATCAAGCAGCTTTGGTAACCCACTGATATTTCAGAAGCGTGTCGGAGTCCTGGAAATCTCAGTTCCTACCACATCTTACCTGTAAGCTGAAGCAAGACTGCGTTAGTGTCATTGTACTGTAGCACGGTGCATGTTACAGAATTCGTAATTGTATAACTACAGAGAAAGGGAGTAGCTTTAAAGCTCCCTGACATACAATATCTTCCTTTAAAGTTGCCGTCTGCTTCGTATGTGGAAGCCCCCGTTTCATCAGTGAGATGCCTCTGGAATACCGCCAGAGACGGGGTGGCTCAATGCCTGATAAGGCAGCTTTCTCGCTGTGGATCACAGGCTCTGTAGCTGCAGGCAGAACTCCTCCCAGACAGATTAGTACAAATTAACGTGTGTATCCAGCAATCTTGCTGACATTTTTCCTTCCCCTCTCACACGCATCCTCCCAAGCATTGGAACTGGGCTCACAGAGACTGCATCTAAAAAAGAAGTACGCAGGAGCAGCTCATTTCTGAAATACCTATCAGCTGTCTATCATAGCTCATATCCAGCTGCAAATGCTGTTTGCAACAGCTCAGAAACCCTGCAGCTATTCAGCCTGGGCAGTAAGAGCAAAGATGACAAGCCCAAAATGACAGCTCTTAACTCATTGCCTCATTCCTTTTCATGAAATAAAGCTTTTCCTCTTCCCCCTGTGAACTATGTAACAGATTGCAAAGTTTCTGGAGAGCAAAAAGTGGGAAATCTCACATATGTGCCTTGGAGATATGTCTTAGGTGTGCATATGAGGAAAGAAACTCACTCAGACTGTTTCTTAAACCCCAGCACAGTTCTGTGCATCCAGCTCAGTGCTGTGGCAACAGAAAGCAGTTGGCTTCTGCTGTCATTTTTCTGTGCTTTTTCTCAAGGTTTAAGTGAAAGGTTTGCTCAGCTAGAGGTCATCATCAGTTTTTTAATACTTGTTTTGATAATCCAAATTTTACCACAGGTTAAATGTAAAACTTCAATTATTTTTAAGCCACTTGAAGATTCTCCCATTCGGTCCATAACATACAAACGTTCCAATTTCTCATCTTGTTTGCAGTCCCTTCCTAATAACCCTTGGCACTGAAGAGGATTAAGCAACAGACGATTTTTTCAAATCATATCATACTTGCCAAGCATTAACTGAATGCCATTAAAGGCCCAAGCACCTCAGCTGGACTTGCAGGTATTTCTCTTCCTGCACAAGCAACAGTGAAGAGCTCACAGGAGACAGCGGAAATACAAGAGATTGCTATGCAAACAAATTCCAGGTTAGCTCCCAGTGTTTTGTCAGGGTTGGTTTTAGTCCTGCACCTCTCCATCCCAGGAATCAGCCAGCCATAAGAAGTTGGTTTCCTAAATTACCGTGGTGCACTGTAAGCTGCCCCAGTATTGCCCTTTTACCTGGTATCTTTAGATGTATTATAGTCCAGTTAGCCAAGGTGTCATGAGGGAACACATTTCTGTCCTTTCTTTTAAGAATGATATATTAGGTGATTTTTTCCTCCCACACATTTACAACCAGAAAAATTGAAAGAAAAACATACCATCAAGAGATTTGAACTATTTCCTCTCTGCTGTGGAAAAGAGTGAATTAGTTAAAAGGTAATAAAAAGTGATGGATTTGTGGGAGAGCAAAATTAGCTATGATACATTTTAAAGTACTTTTGATATATTTATTAAAAGTCAAGATGTGCTTCAAAAGAAATCCCAGTACACTTTCAAAAAACTGCATGGCTTAAAAAAGATGCACTTAAGAAGTGAATCAACACTTTTTTTTTTCAAATTTGCATTGGGATTTATCAGTGTGGTACCAGTAGTAGGGAAGGTTTTGTTGCAGCATTCTAATTAGCACAGATCTTATCTAAGTTTGAGCACTCTAAATTCACAATAGCACAAGGTGTTTTTACAGTATTTAGAATGGAATAGTTTTCCCCTCCCCCACCTATACTGTAGTCCCTGTAGGAAATGCAAAGAAAAGAAAATAAGGTGGACACTGCTGATGGCAATGCACCAGTGAGGTGGCATTCATTATCTTCTCCTGCATAATTAGATTTAGGTATGTCACCATTTTAAATAAAGCATAAGCAGTCGATTAATTTCTGTTTTCCACTTATAAGCCCATAAACAGACTAAAGGAAAACAAATGGGGTAGGGAGGGGTGCTGAGGGGGTGAGGCAAGGAAGGAGGAAGGCACAATTTAGGAATTGCTTGAGACTGCAGTTGATTAGGAAAAACAAGGTATGGAAACTCATACACACACAAATACACTCCTGTTATTCAAGGCTCAGCTCATCTTCCCGAGGGCAGTTTAATGGCCACTATCTACCTTCACCAGATGAAGTCCCTTTTCTTAATCCCCAGTCCTCCTGAACTTGAATCCCCTGCTATTTAAGTTTGTCATAAAATATTTCACTTGCTTTGCCATGCTGTTACCTAATCAGTGAGTATACTATATCCTAATAACTTGTATGTGTTCCCTTTGGCACAGGAGCAGAGGACAGGTAACTGCCTCCCTGAGCTAGCTGTAAACCACCCTATTTAAACACTAGTGAAGAAATCGTACAAGACAAGAGACCCTGGTCCTCATTCTGGATTAGTATCATGAGAAGACAGATCCTTTCTTCTTTTGCAAACCCAATTTTTCCTCTCTTCTCCTCTCCTCTCCTCTCCTCTCCTCTCCTCTCCTCTCCTCTCCTCTCCTCTCCTCTGTTTACTCAGTGCCTCATTAAGCTTTAAAATGCCTGTGCCAGGCAGAACAAGCCATTTACCTCTCAGACACAGGAACCACATTTGGGGATGCCTTGTGGGGGCTCCTGTCACGATTTGCTAATACAAGTGAGGGTTGTGAAGGTTCATTTATAGATCTCAGAGTGCAAAAGGACACAAGGGATTTCAGTTCTAATCAAAACAGTGCACCTTTATTAAGTACCCACAACACGGTAATGCGATAGAGGAGAGAGAGATAAAGAAAACAAAGTAAGAGTAGAGAGGAAGAAGGGGGCGGAGATTGCTACCAACGGATGGGATGAAATCCTCGTGGTCTTCTGCCAATAGATTCACCTTCTTTCTGTGAGGAGATCTCATCTCCATTATCTCAGAAAGTCCCTTTATAGCCCTTTTCTGAAGCGAGGGGCAACTGGCCAAGACCATATCTATGTTTTGTAATAGCATTGCAAAACTAGAAGCCAGCACTACCACAGGTACATACCAAGCATGCCTTTTATAGGCCGTACTGCCTGCCGTGGTTTGCGGCCTAGCAGCGTTAGCGTGTCTACTTCTGGCATGAGTTTAGCAGTGCTCTCACTTCTGCTTTCTAGCTGTATCTCCACATCTCCCCCTTTTTTCCCCAAGAGGTGGGGAAATCTACAGCCGTTGTTATGAGGCCCGTTGCTTTGGGAAACAGGTACAGGACAGGTCATTCCTTTCCGCATCAGTGCAGCCCTTCCCGCCTGGGCAGCAAGCATGGTGCAGTCCACCGTGACCTGCACTAATTTTCCTCAGGAATGCGTACCAGTTCCCAGCGGGCACACCCGCAGGCAACAGTTGGCAGACATCCCACCTCAGCCAGGCCAGGACTCCTGTGTTCAGTCTCTGTCCTTGGCGATGATCGTGAGGCAGATGAGGGATCTTCAGACTGTCTCTTACAGCTCCCCAGGCTGGGCTGGAGGGGAAGCTGGGCACAGGCACTGCCAGACCAGTTCTCTGGCTATGGAACTGCCACTGCTCACCAGACCATGTGGCTCCATGGACCACACCACAGCCTCCAGGAATGTCCACTGGGATAACACCGTGCAACAACTCACAGGTTGGATTGGCATCTGGAAAGTTGAAGAGTCTAACCTGCAAAAGAGGCAATGATCAAAAACTGAATTAAATTGACAGTGAAAAACCTATTAGAGTTCCCATGCCTGCCACACTCTGGATGCATAAATCACGGCGGGTGTGTGTCACTGACCTGTAAGAAGTCTGTTTTCATTGAAGAACAACAGCTTGAGTGAAAACAATCTTGTCAAAATATAATGGCCTCCCTTTCCCCAGCCTGAACTGGGGAAAGCTATTAAAAGCTACCAGAATATAAAAGGCAAAATATTTATTGCATGGTTATTTATACATGCTACATAGTCACCTTGAATTATAATATCGCTTCTGCTTTTAGCTGCATTTTTAACCTTCTGGAATCTTCTTTTCTTCAAGCCAAAAGAGAACAATAAAGAAGCTAATATTTCATTGTATGCTCAGTGATTGCTAAAAATCCTGTGATTTCGAGTTCTGCTAACATAGAATATGTTCAGTGTTTTACTAAATTACCTGTATGTATTAGAAGGAAATGGTAAAGCAACAGAGTTGCTATCTCTGGTATTATGAGAATTGTGAACTTTTGGAGTTTTTTGACAGATACAAAAATTATAAATATCAGAGAATATTCTTCAGTGCTTCACTGATGTTCTCCCCAAGCAATTTGTTTACTGCTTCAGGATATTAGACAGCCATATATTTTACTTTTCCTGGTAGTAGCCAATTTGCAAGAAAGCAAGTAATATAAAAATAGCTATTTACTCAGTAACAAGCAGTAGAGTACATTAGCACTAGACATTGATGTTGTTAGAGGATAGCAAATCGATAATCAGTTCTTATTCTGTAACTTTGTAAACCATCTGCTTCTATCGTTGCAAAGCATGCTCTGCTGCAGCAAAGCCTTTACTGCCATACTAACAAACAATTTGCTTTATAATGTCTAAAGACAATGTTGTATCAAAAGCTTTCTAATCGCCTCACCATTGAAATAAATGGAATGTTTGGGCTGTACAGAGATTTTGCAGAGAGGGATAAATTGTAACTCCCTGTTACACCCTTGCCAGAAAAATATTTTGTTTACCTTTCAAACTCAGAGTTTATGATTATATGGTCTATTATGTTATTAGATCCTACATGGCAATTTTATTATTACCATTTATCACAAAATTGGAGCAAGCTCAAGATGTGTAGCTGAGAGCAATGTGCTCCAACCTCACTCCAAAGAGCTCCTGCTCCCGGTACTCTTTCAAGGCACAGTTTCATTAAATATCTAACACCTGAGAACAACTTGGGAAGAACTATACTGTCATTGTAAAGTCTCATGCATCCCACAGAATGTTCAAGAAACATTCTACTGGGGATGAAAGTGGGGATGTGGGGTGGGAAAGGCAGAACTGCAAGCAGTTCACCAAGCTCCAAGCCTCCAGTAATCACTTTTAGGCTGCCACTAGAGTCATCGAGTTGGCTGCTCATTAGAAAGAAACGGGCAGTGTAGACTTGGGATCCTAGTCCCGCTCTGTTTTACCCACAGCCCTTTGCTTCTGCAATAAATCTTGTCTTTACAACTCCAGCCAGGAAATGCCATGCTGCTGGCTGGTTGCTCTGCCTTCCCGGCCCCCTGCCCTGGCACAGCCCCACTCTCATCGGCCAGTCACAGCTCCAAGATCCACGTTCCTGCTCTTGGACATTCTCCCAGTGGCCAGGATCAGGTTCTTTTCTAAATAAAATCATAAAAGGCAGAAGTAGTTTCCAATCTTGTGTGTCCACATTCTAAAGACAAATAAATAAAAAAATCGAATCGTATTTAGTGTATTGACTCCTTTGGATTCCTTTTCTTTGCTTCCTTGGCTTAGGAGCCTTTCCTATAAATCACTTCCACATTTAGTGTCACCAGCTTCACAAATTCATTTGTCTTTGCTAAAAGCATCATCGCCTGTGTTGATATCACCTGGCTCTTCCACCCATGTGTTTCTCTTGCATGCTCCTCTTCCCATTTAAACTGCCCAATGACATCATATTTTCAACATTAAGTAATATTAGTTTTATTTGCTTGATTTTAGCTTCACTTTTCTCTCATGCAGAAAGCCAAAGGAATGTTTATAACCTAGATTACTCAGTGATGTTCCATTACATACTTGATAATGGTTTTCCAGTTCCTGAACTGCTACCACTTCTTTGCATCTGGTGCCAGCCTAAGCTTAATAAACCATTTATTTTTGCTATAGGCAGTACTCTCATGTCATAAAAAATGCAGAAATCTCATTCTGAAGTTCCTGCTTACTTGACATAATGCTTTGTTTTCTTTTTGGTTCTCTTCCTTCCATTTGCAAGCTTTGACTTAATGATTTCTTTTGCCTCAATTACTAAACATCACCCTACATATATAGAAAATTTCATTAGCCAGGATCTTTCTTACAACTCTGCAATTGTAAAAGCTGCAATTTTTGACCACCTCTGAACTGAGAGGCTTCATTGAAGCTCTTAACCCTCTCCTTATTTTTAAGCTATCACACAAATCATTTTATCTGTTTTAAAGTACAATCTGATAATCACACAGGCCAGTCACACATCACAAATTTATAAATTTACTGTTTTCCTGATCAGTCTATTTCACTTTGATTACACTTGCTGAAAGATGCATTTTGGATAGGATGTATTTTCTGCATAAAAATGTGTCTGCATGCACTGTTACAACAGGCAATGGTGCAGTTAGACCCCACCATGACTTAATGGCAGGAGTGCTAGGTGAGTAGTTTTTCTGCATTAGAGCTAGTGCTATGAATTTGGCATTACTCCTAGACCATGGCATTCCCATTATGAACTAAAATCACTAAATGTACACACTTTTGTATTTGTTTATTCAGTGCTAAAGGCTTAATGTGTTTCTCTTTCGGGTCTCTTCCTTATTTTCTGGGTGTTGGGGGCAGGGTCCTCACAAGTTCTTTTTTTCCAGCTTACAGTTAGGCACCAGGGTTGGCCACCTTTTGGCACAAATTCAGGGCAAAAACACCGACAGGGAAGTAGGTCAGTACAGGCACCACTGCTTTCCAAACACAGACCCATGTCCAGCATCAGCTGCCTCCCAAAAGCTCTCAAACTCCCATAAAAAGAGTTAGATTCTAACCCCTTATTTTCAATGAAAGCTCAGACACACACTGAGCTTGGTCTGGACCAGAAGCATCGATCTTTTGGACCCTCCTTAAGTGGCCCAAACACTGCCTGCCTGGGGGGGCAGCTGGGCTCCCCCAGTTCAGCCCACCCCTGGAACCTGGGCTCTCCTCAGCTATTCTGCTGACATGAAGGGAGAGGCACACACCAAAGAAATCCTCAGAGAAATAATAGAAAGGCTTGCTTGGGTTGAAAGGGACCACCTACGGATGCCAGGTTGCTCAAAGCCCCATCCAGCCTGGCCATAAGCACTTCCAGTGATAGGGCAGCCACAGTTTCTCTGTGCAAGCTGTTCCCACTGAGCTGTTCCCACGTGCCTTGCTACCCACTGAGAAAGAATTTCTTCCTAACATCTAATATAAATCTCTCCTCTTTTAATTTAAGACCATGCCCCTTGTCCTGTCACTATTTCCCTGTGCAATAAGACACTTATATATCAGCTTGTTCCACCAGTTATCCCCTCATGACGCTGGACCTGCCTCCTTGGGCATCTGCCCACAGCACTGGCAGGGTGTAGAGTTACTGGCAGTAATAATGTAAGTTCAGCACTGACAATCCCGAATCACTGAAAAATGTACATTTTCAAACACATACATTTTTCTAAAGCTTAGCTTTTAATTTTAGCACAGCTGGGGTATAATTTTTGAACATGTAGGACTGACATTTCTCATTGCTATCCTTGCACTGGATCAACTCATCTGAAATAGATGACATCCATCTATTTTCACTTGAAATAGTATTACTCACACTAGAAAAGCTCCTCTGTAAATAGTATCTCAAACATTGACAATTGACTTAGAATGAGATGGCTACTCAGGTGAAAAAGTCATTGGGGATAATTTCTTTTTTCCCCAATTCTAGAGGATATATATGTGCACACCATAATCCCATCTATCTTACAGGAATGCTTTAATTCAGGAAGAGAAATAGCTTTGAACTTTCATGCTGAGCAATACTTAGACATAGGAAACTTTCAGCTTAACTCCCCTGAACTCCACAGGCCTACAGAACTGCGGCCAACATTTGTGATTTACACCATCCTGCATGTCCCAAAATACTTCCTGGTGATGCCTGAGGCTTTGTTAAGGATTGATGTGAGACTGCTCTCAGGCTCATCTGTCCTCCCTTCTACCAGTCTATCAACATGTCTTCAGATACAACTGTGTTCTTGGTTTACTACATGAATTTTTGGATACTGCTGAGCCAGTTCTGAGAACTCCAGGCAGAAAGGACATAGAACAGACCATTCTCAGGGACAGTGTGGAGTCACTCTTTCAAATGCCAGAGATACAGTTCCCTTGTTCCCTGAGACAGTAAATACTTAAGCAAGACATCATTAAAAAAAAGGACGCCTGAAAGGCAGGTAACTGCCTTCCTTTAATAGTAAAAACAGATTTTTTGAGACTGAGGCCCAGATTCTGCATTAATTCTAGCTATGGGTAGTATAAAACAAAGTGACATTTAAATGAAAAAAAAAACCCAAACACTTATGGTTCCAAATTTCCTTTTACTATAGGCTTAAACCGCCCCCCCCCCCCCCCCCCAAACTTCTTTTGCTTAGTCCTCACATTATCTGCTCAGTCCCTGTTCAGGTTGTAAGACAGCCTGAGAGATCAGCAAAATAATCAAGGAAAGTAAAATAAACTGTAAAGAAGGGAACAGTAACAATCACTTTTTGTTGTCAGTAGAATTAAAATACTTCCAAATTCAAAAGAAAATATAGTAATACCTGTTGACATTACTAATTAGCCCACTGAGGTAAGAACTGCTTTGCTATACATTTACTTACCCTCTGGTCCTGGGAAGCTCATCCTTAACCACTACTGTCCAAAACACTAAGAAAAGCAGGTAATTCCTGGCGTTTCTGGCATTTTTAAGACACCAGCAGAAGACACCTTCCAAAGAGTTTTTCCTGGTTTTAATTGGGAAGATGCAGAGGAATCAAGCTCATTGCCCTGCTCTGCTTCACCCACAGAGAACACAGTTGCTGCCATAGTGTTGCTTTCACTTGTGAGGGCATCCTCCAGGCGCTCCAGTGCTGCGACCACCACATCCCACCCTGAGCACATCCCGCCCACGGCACCCACCTCCTCCCACCACCCCTCTGCCGGCAGTGGGAGCTGATGGCTTGAGTCTCAGCAGCCCAGACATTCTCCAAAGGCTTTCAATGCTGTAACAGTAGAAAAAGAGAAAAATACAGCAAAGTACATTGCCTAAGACCACACAAGAGGTATTTCCTTCTGATTCTGAGAAAGTGCTGGCCGTAGATTCTAACAAATACTATTTTTGTATGGAAACCTGCACAAGAGGTGACTTCATGCAGCAGTTCTCAAAGCTGTTTTCTACTCTGCAAATCATAAATTAAATTTGTGTGGCTAATGAGTGAAATAATCAGTTAACTATTTAATACAAACATGAGTAAATGGACAAAACTGTCTTCAGGTTGAAAAATCACCTCTCCAGCTGAAAATGTACTTTAAAAATACATATTTGGTTTTCTTTAACCTTAGCAGGTAAGCTTACCATTAAAATTAGTGCTCACCTGAACATATTTTGGTGATTCTCTGATCCTAATTTCATAGGCATTAAGTAAGGATTTCCTATTTTGACTCTAGAGACACAGCAGTAGCAAAACCACACATTCTAGCACCTGGATGAACACTTGGCATAATATTCAGGTAGGAAAACAAATCTGCATATTTAATACTACCAAAGGGAATCTGTCAAAACCAGTGCAAAGAAGCACTGGATTACATCAAATACATTTCCAATTCTTGCTCAAGGAAAAGTAGATTTAGAGTTAATCAAATGGCAATCAATCAACTGCATTATTAGAAGGCAGGATTTTTCAGCTCTGAAAAGGCCTTGGCTCTGTTTTGTGTTTGAGTGATGGTGTGATTGGCTGCAGAACCTCTAAGCCTTTCCTCACTGAAGTGGATCTCCATGAACAACCACCAGGCACTCAATAATAAAGAGCTTTGGGATATGTGTAGGGATGACGTGAGGAGTCATTTTGAAAGAAGTTACAGAAGAGAGAAGGACAACTATCAGCGGGTTTGTTTATCTCCTGTAAAATAGTGTTCAGCCCTGTAGAACCAGTGGCTGTAAACACAGAACCACCTGAACACCAGGCCCCTGGCCAGGTAACTCTGTGCCCTTTCCCCTTTCCCAAAGGGGTTTCTCCCCATGAGGGCAGAGGCACATACAAGAAAGAAGCCTAAATCAGTCCAGATCCTGTTGCAGCTACTTCTGTCTCAAAGAGAACTAAGACTTACTTCTCCAAACCACTCAATTTCAATCAAAACACTTAAATGAAACAATCTCACGTACACATGGAGGAAATTAAAAATTCAAGTGTAAGGTGATGCTGAAGCAAAGATTTGGCTCCCAGTCAGAAATCCACCCATGAGAATTCAGTGCATCCCTCATACTGCACAGTTGAAGTAGCAGTAAAAAAACTTAAATGACAGATACATGGTTTGGGGAACCTTATTTTAGGTTGGTTGGTTGTTTGCTTGTACTTTTTTTTTGACTGGGATTGATTTTTGGCATCATGTATCCACATGTTGTCAACCTCCTGATGATGATTTCATAAAAAACCCCCTGAATTTGACCCTTTTTATCATTTGATAAATTTATTGATATACACCTAACCCTGTGCATGGGGGACTATCCACTAGCAGCTAGTAGCAAAAAATAATCCTGTTAGCACCTGCAAGTAATTTGCAGATTACATGCAATACCAGCAGTTCAGTAACACCTCCGAGGTCAATGACAGCTGAATCAGAATTATTGCTGACTTCTACCAGTAACAGAGAAGAACTGGATATGAAGCATTCAGACACCCCAAATTGGGTATTTTTAATTTCCTTTTTTTTTTTTAATTTCTACTACCATGAATCTTCCTTACACCAGTTTAAATTTCAGTGAGCTCCAAAGATGTACCTTAAAAAGAAGAGGAGCTGTTGGCAGGCACATTTTTCTGCTGGCAGAATGTGTTCCTCAAACAATTATGTCTTATCACAACACTCACTTAAAATTTTATATCAAACTGTATCATGGGGCCCTTTTAAAAACCCCTCATTAATGATGATTATGTAAGTACCATTAGATGTGAGACATTCCCATATTGCTCGTAGGAGTTATGATTTAATTCTGCTAAAATCTACTCTACCATTTGTGTAATCACTCCTGCCATTTTACCTTTTGTTTTGTAAAACATTATTGTCTGTCACAGGAAAAGAAAAAATATGATATTTCGGTTGTCATTGCAATCTGACTGAAAAGATGTTATTAATTAAATCTTATACACAGTTATACCTGAAAACTCACTGACAGCTCTTGAGGGAAGATCTATTACTGGAAGACAGTTGTTACTTAGGTCTCTGAGGCAACACCAAGGTACTAATAAATCCCACACACATTCCTGTGCGTGAGGCTGGTATTATTCAGCATTTGTGGGGAATAATTCAGCTTTGGCCTTTCACAGTGACTGCCTTGGCTCAGAGTGGTCCATGACTCTAGGGACCACTACAAAGGAATATTTGCACGTGCTTTAACTCAGGAGATGAGTTTGCAAACACACAGGCAGCAGAGCTGAAAAGTCACGGTCCTCACAAAACATAACACGAGGTTCTGGTTTAGAGAACCTAGGCTGAGGTTTTGACCAAAAGGAGGAGGGCAAACACATTTTACCAGAGCTGGAAGTTTCATTTTCTGTTTGTTACTCATTTACTTTTTTTTTGTCATCAGAAGGGTTACAGAGAAAATACTCTTTCACAGGATAAGTAAGTAGAAACAGCTAAAAATTCCAACTGTCTGTAGCCAGAGCTTTGACCAAGCCCCTTAACTAGCAGCAAGTTTCCTTTCACAGAAGTTAGTGGTAGCCCTCCTCAAGTTAATACTACACTACAAATATACACTACATATACAACATATATATACATCCTACTGAGCAGAGACAATGTCCATATCACAAACAAAAAGAAACATTTTCTAAAATTATTATAATAAACATTGGTATTTTCAGCATTTTAATTTTAGTGCCTATATCTTTATAGGGAATAGGGAATTTCATCAAGAAAGAAGTTCTGAAAGTTCTTACTTACCTTGGTCACACAGGAAATTAAGTTTTCCTCCATAATGTGCTTTTTGGGCTGGGGCTTCTGAGTACTCTGAAGGTACATGTGATGTGACTAGTGATCAAATTACTTCATAAGGAAAAGTTCATCACAGTCAGGGCAACTGCTTAAAATGCAACATAAACAGGTCTGTGTCAATATTTTGACTTTGTGTAAACAATTCAAGCTGCATCACTCTGGAGATAATGACACATAATGCTGTATAAAATGCTCTGAAAGGGTTTTACTGAATTAATTTGCATTTGAGTTCTGGAATAAAATTGGTCTGCAGTGGAAAAGTGCAGTCTTCTGTGGTCCTGTTAAATATGATCCTAACAAGACCTGGAGCTTCCAGAAGGCATCCTGGGAAAGGGCTTCACTACTACATGGTAAAAGGGAAAATAATGATTTTCAGAGCTTGCACTGTCTTTAATCCATTTACAGAGCTTCAGAAATTAAGTATGACAGACTGGAATATATGATTCTGTCTGACTATAAATGACATATTTCTTACCACTCTGATACTTCACCTCTTGGCAAACACTTTTTCTCCTTTTTGCAACATCATGAGTTCAAGCTGGAAAGGACATTGTTCAGTGCTTTAGAACTCTGCTAATAAAACTAAGGGAAAGCAATCTGTACATAGGAGTTTATTTAGATGCCCACAAATTTTAAATCATTCCCCTTCGTATCTCAGCCCACTGGGTATCTTATCCAACTGAATTACCATTGGGTTTTACAATGTGATATACAAAATGAGCTGAAATTATGATTTACAAACATCCTTTGATTATCATATAAAACACAACTCTTTCCCTTATTATACAGTCATCAGGGCAATGCAAATAGAGTCAATACATTAGTAGCTGAAAATGATGGGGCATTTTAAGAAAATAAATTTAACTTTACCACACAGAGATGTTTAACTAAAACAAAAAGTGTTTAAAAAATTGGAATAAAGTTATCTGAATGACTGAAAGTAATTTTATATTCTTTGCCACTGTTCCCTTATAAACGTAATAGTAATTCATTTAAAAGACAACTGATTTTTTCACTGTATAGTCACACATCGTTCTTATTAATCAGTTTCACATTTTCTGCATGAAACTATGAAAAACTCACAAATGTAGACTTTCCAAACTGTAGCCACTATACTTATTTCTGCAATCTTTTCCATATATTCAGTGTGTTCAATTAAATAAAAAAAAAGAAAAAAAAACACTACACGAATGAGCAGAACAAAACACAACAGCACATTAAAAATGTGACATTTAAGCTGTAGATGCATTGCCATAGAAATATATTCTTGTTTTAATGCCACAAACTTTCTAGCCTCATGACAAAAATAGACATTAGCTGAAGAGAATCTAAGCTCTAAACTCCATATAGGGCTAAGAGTCTTAATTTATATTTCTGTCTAAACTTAGGTCCTCAACAACACAGTAAATTTAAGTATTTTTGACTGTCATAAAATATGAAAAGATAAAATCTGTTTCTGAGCTGTTAATTAGGTAATGGAAGTTACCAAGCATTAAGGTCTCCTGTCCTGCATGTTGCTGGAACAGGTGCCTCTGCACTTTGTCACTATGGCAGCAGTAACTGAGGACGACAGACATTATTACTGCAAATACAAAAGAGGAAAAATTCTGAACTCATCAGTGATGTTACAAATGCAAGCAAATTCTAACCTAGTCAACTTAAACTATATCATCTTAAGGGTCTCTGACTGTTTTACTTATATACTCACAGTATAATCCAGAGGAATTATACTCAACAGAACACTGATAATGACTGGTGATTCTTTCTTGATTATGTGTTGAATTGGCAGTGAAATGGGGTTTTAGTTCCATTTCTCACTATAGGAGTCTTGTTGCTGCTCTGCATGTTTGGAGAAGAAAGTGCTTATTCTGCCATTTCATTCAGTTCATGGCATTTAATTTCACAGTTTAAGACAGACTTATTTTGATTACTTTTATTCTGTCCATACCTTTGAATGCTTTAAAATGTTGGACAGCTGTGAAATATAAGTACTATGCAATCTGACTGTACATACATACATATTTTCATAAATACACCTAACAGGGACCTTGGAACCAAGTATGTAATATCATGGGACAAAATCACAACAGGCTGTCTTATTTGTAAAATCTAGATTCAAAGTAAGAAGAGCTGAATTCTATCAATGTTGTCAATACACAAATTAAAACAAAAATACAGCATTAGTTTACCCATGAAATAATTTAAACATATTTGCAAATTTCTTGACAGGAAAGGTGTGTAATATACAACACTGAAAACTTGTAGCAACCATTGATTTCTATGCGCTGTACTGGAAGTCACCCGGACAAGGCTAGCAAGGATGAGCATCGTGATAGGTCCCAAAGGCAACTCCCAAACATCTTCCTCGCTTGGAGACTTTGGTAATTGTCTGTTGTATAAAATGCCAATGCATACAGCTTCCTTTCAGGTGTGAACTCCAGTAGTTTTCCTCCCTCGACACAGTCCAGTCTGACCAGGTCAGTTATTGTTGAGACACTCTAAATCCACCGAGCAGCAGACATTCCCATTCTGCACAGACAAACAAGCAGAACAGGTCACAAAGAGCAAAGGGCTGGCGGCAGGCAGAGATAGGTGTATCCCTGGCACATCTACCACCTAAAATCACCTGCCCCCAGCATCCAGAGTGTCAGCACTGCTCCCAATGGTGGCTCTTTGAGGAGGCCGACTTTGCCAAATAGCACTGAACTGGCCTGAACTACCACAGGAACTTGAAACCTGAATGTGGTCCCCATAATAAAATACAGCACAGCAATGGCAACAAAGATGATTGCATTTTTCCCTCATGCAAGAAAGTTAATGGAGAGAATTTTCATGTGATCCACACAGGAAAGCTTTCTGCTTGTCTGAAATTAGCAAACAGTTCAGGATTTTGGTTCATGGCAGATGTGGAGGGGATGGGGGCAACATAAACACCACACAGCTTTGGAATTTAATCCATTGTTAAGTAACTTTTTCTAACATCCAGTCATTTATAAAGCTACTTTATGTAATAAAAAAGTACAGCAACCACTAAAATCCCAAATGAGGTTTTTTTTTTACTTTTCTTTTTCTAATCCATCACAAATCTACAGAAAAAAACCTCAAAAAAATGGCAGAAAAGCTACCTTCAATAATTCAAAGCCCTGGGGCAATAGCTTGCTTTCCCAGAGTGAACAAAAGAACATTTTATATAACTCAAAACAACATAATTCTGATATTGGCGCAGTGGGGTCATCACTGCACAAAGCAAGGGAAATAGACTGCACTCCTTCATGAGAGCCATTGGATAAAACACATCTTCATGAGATCAGGGAACAGAAACCGTGACATTCCCTCCCCATCACTATTGTGGGAGTGCCTTTCTCTTGGAGCTGCAATGCCTTACTTGTGTACTTGCTGGTGAAACTTTTATGTTAGTGTTTTTCCCTCAGCTTACCAGCTCTGTAATACACATTTTCATGAACATCCACACTAGGTAATTATTGAAATGTTACCCTTGACTCATACTGAGAATGCCTGAAGGTTGCACTAGGATATTAACATATCTGTGCTCAATATTTTCAACAAGGAGAGAATTGTTTTGCTTACACTCTGCCAGACAGAAAACACAAGGGTTTTCTGCAGGCTCTCAGGTCTCATTTACTTCCCCAAGATCTTAATCTGAGCCTCCAAGGGCAGAAAGGGACCCCTATTTTATTCAGGTACATTCCACGACCATTCCAGCTGGCCCATGGTACCTTGCATTTGCAGGTTGTACAAGGAGATCCCACCATCGTCCATACAGCGCCACCAAGCCTCGTGACTCCGTAGCCATCTGGACAGGTTTTCCTGATGTCATAGGTGATGTTGTCAGCCAGACAGGGGTCACTGACACAGTGAGGACAGCACTCTCCTTCTGAGATAGCTGTGTACTCGCAGTTCAGAGTCGGGCACTGAAGAGGCCAACAATCCACCTCTCCTTCCTATAAAAATTGAAGCCAGTGTCATTGAACTTGCCATTTATGAACCACCAAGTAACTTTGTACGCTTTTGAATGGAAAATCATTGTTTTGCAAAAATTTCAATAAACTGAATGGTTCAGATCTCCATTTGGTTGATCACACAAATACATGTTTGAATACTGAGCGGAAGTTTCCTAAACGTAGCATTTGGTTGATCCTTGACTAAACAACAACACTGTGATCATCGTAGCAGGGGAACTTGAGTTCTTTGGGGTTTTTGAAGGCAGGGTTAAATACTGGGTACTAGTATTTTCTACAGACTATAATTTTTGCTGTGATTGCCTTGCAGACTCATGCACTCTTTTTACTCCTGGTCACATAAACATCTCTGCAGGATCACAGCAAACATTTAAATAGAAAATTGACACTGCAGATAGATGTAGGTCAGTATGTTTGAGAAGCACTGAACATCTATCTAAGCAGCAACAGCCAATACCAACTTTGTCAGCTCCTAAAGGAATTGTTAGAGCAATACCATTTGTGCTCCACTGACTCATTTTATTCCATTATTTACTTATTTTTATTATTATTTTTATTTAAAAAAAAAATCTGCAACAGTTTAGTAGATAGAGACATGGAGAAGACAGAAACATCAGGTCACTTCTGCAGAGTATTGCTCTGTATGACTAAATTTAACCTGGAAAGGGCTTCAATAACTTGCATTATACTGCTCTGTAAACACTTCAGATGCTGGGAACATCACACACTGCACAGAAACTTACATACAACACTGATTTAGGGCATCACCGTCTTACAGCTCTGGATGTTATCCCAATCATAAAATTAGGCAAGAAACTGTAAGCCACAACCTCAATACTTACTCTATGCATGATGGATAATTACCTCATGACAATAACTTAGCTTCAAATCTAATTTCCTTCCTGATGCCCAGACACCTCTTGATTAGTAACATACATATAGACCATATTATACAGGCAGCTATAAATGGAAAACTGGTTATTTTAATGAACTTCATTGATGGACTAATTAGTATATCTATGGAAAACTTAAAGCTTTAAGGGAATAATCTATAGTGTCTAATGAGAAAATAAGTTTTCATTATTTTGTATGTTTTTCTAGTAATTTCAGTCTTCTTTATCCTTCTTTATGTGGTTATTTTTTTCTAATTTACACAGTGGCACTGGTACTCCATGTTTCCAGATTTGCAGAATTCAAATAAATAAATAAATAATAAAAAAATCATTGTCCCTATTTGACAAGACAGGCCCACCAGACATAATTAAAAACTGAAATTTCTCCAACTAACTCCATCGCATGCGAAAAAGGTTTGAAAATGTCACTTAAAGATCAGACAACCTTACAGAAGTTCTCAAAAGTAGACTAATGCTAAAATTAATATAGTGCCAAGGTTTCCAAGCTCTTCTCAAGCTTTTCATTTTGCTCATTAGACCTACTTATTCAGCAGTAAGACGAAAACTGATGGTGTAGCTTTCGGTTCTCTGGGGCTCGGTAAGTGCTTTACCATCACCCCCAGTCTGAAAAGCAGGTGAAGAAATAGCTGTGAGCCTGCCTCCAGGTCTGTTTTTCTAAAAGTCATAATCCTTATTATTCTTACTCCTACCCAAACTGCTTTACTCATACCAGGCAACGGCACTGCTGGCAGCTGTAGGTCCAGTTGTCCCCGCTGCGGTAGAGCTTGTGCCCAGTTTGGTCGAGGCACTGGCTGGTGACACGAGTGTCGCACTCTGGGCAGCAGAAGAGGTCAGCGCTGGGGTTCCTGCAGTCACAGGCTGTTCTCCGGCAGAAAATCCTCCCATCCTGCAAGGACACATTGCCCTGACGTCAACCACAAACTGCCAGAGAGCAACCCAGGTAAGGTCACAGGGTGCATACATCAAAGGGCACATCTTTGGCTTATCAGTGTATTCCATGCCAATAAGGACTGGATCTTGCCTGTCATAATACAACGAATACCAGTACTATCCCAGTTTCTGTCAGTGCATGGATCCAATTCTGTCTTGAATCTGAAAACACTGTTTGCCTGTCTCCAGCCAACTGAATTTAAAAGCAGTCAATATCTCAGTGAAATACAGTGAAGCAATTTCATATCTCATTGGTTACATCAACAAACTCTTCAAGCGGTTGCCACTCTAATACATATAATATTTATTTAGCACTATTTTGACAGAATGTACCACTGTGAAGAAAGTAAGCTGAATAAAGGTGGACCCTTTAACTTAATTAGTGCAAAATATAGCACAATCACAGTAGCACTAATTGTTCTTTATTCTGACCTCTGTGTCTGTCCCACATCTGGACCTACAGTACATCAGCTTAAAGATAAAAGAACTTATCATCGTTCATTATAATTCAGTACATGTATTACAGAGGGCCTGGATAAAGCTATATTCTGCTTTGAATCACAACTATACTATTCCTAAAGCAACTTCATTCATTTCATTGCAGTTTTTCCTAGCCTAATCAGAACCTTGTTCTGCGTCTATTATCTGATGTAAGGAAGAAAATTTCATTGCACCAAATATAGGAACACCCTTCAATGCAAGGGAATTTATTTCCTCTGATCCTTGAAAACAACTTATTTCTAATAAGAGTGAATGGAGCCCAGGATGTCTTTTCCAGAGGCAGACAAAACAGCCATAAGCAGGATAGGATCACAGAATGGTTTGGGTTGGAAGGGACTCTAAAGCTCATCTTGTTTTAATCCCCCTGCCATGGGCAGAGACACTTTGCACTAGACCAGGTTGCTCAGCATGTAGCATGGGGGAGGTGACTGCTTATTATTTGATGTAGGAACCAGGGTTTGGTTCCTGTTTTAAAGCAAAGCCAGTCTTGTCCACAATGCAACATAGACAAAATTAGCATCAGGGAATCACAATGCCATGTCAGCTCAGTGTTACTGCTGCATTTCGTTGTAGTTTTGAATGGATTAGAATATTCCTTGCCACTGTAAAAATAATTAACATTATTTCTTATGCCTAACAAGCAAAGCTGAAGACAACATTGAATTATGAGAAAGTAGAAAGCATGTCAGGTTAACATGGACCTGAACCACTTTCGCCAACTTCAGGGCATATATTACTCTACAAGCTTTGTTCAGTGTTGTATCAAATTAAGTATTCTGTACTAGCGGCTAGATTGCCACTTCAGATGTGGGAGGAGGGATAAACAAGCTTTATCTCCTTACTCAGCAGTCTGAGTAAATCATAAGGAAGAACAGCAGTAGCCCATTTCCTCAGCCATGGGTTCGGGCAGCTGCAGATGCACATCAAAAGCCAGCTTAGCCCAGGAGCTCCGTCAGGATGACCAGATCCAGGCGTGTGGGGCTGTGACAGGAATCCAGGGAGCCTCAACCATGGCAGTCTCTCTCCTCTTCTATGCTGATTAATAATGACTAACAACAGCCCGTCTACTTAAATCCAATTCAGTTTCTAAGCTTTCAAGACCAGTTTTCAAAATTGCCCTGGTGACAGTGCTGTTAATTCTGTGCTTCCCTGAGCATGTTTTACGTTGCCTTTACTCTCCATATTTCAGAACACTGAAAAAACCTGATGACTTTGCCAGAGAACTCTTGGTAATCATAATACACTGCTAGTCTGTTTTGTCTGTAAGCATCTGTGTTTTGTGTACAACCTCATTAGCTCTATGCCTTTCAAAAAACATTTTTATCCCTATACTGCAGTGACACAAAGCCTCTTAAGCTACACTATCTCATGTGCATCTTTGCAGCTCAGCAGGAACCCTGAGAAATACATAGAAAATTGAGAAATATATATAGAAAACCTTATTTTCTTTAGGTGAATAATAACATACAGCATCTTATTACTACCTCTTCTTTCCCACCTTCCTCACTGAATCAGTTCTACATTCTTCAAAAGTGGTATGAACGTAAAATCATTCTTATCAAAGGAAAAACTGACACACAAGAGAATCACTGTTAACCACTGGGTGGTTCAAGTTTTCACAAAGCCCCAAACCCAGTTTGGACAGAAATCAGACCCTGCAAAAACCAAACCATCAAATGGTTCTCACCCCCAGGAACACACATTAGCTTGGAAGATCCCCCTGCTCCCAGTGCTGTGTGTATCTCCCAGGCTTTTTTTCATAGAAGGAAGGGAGGGTTGTCTTAATCAGAAGACAGACTCGAAAGCCCAGATATAGCCACACTGCACACCCAGGCTTTGCTCTTTTCATGAGAGAGCACAATAGCTTCCCACCCCAAATCCTACCAGCCTTAAATCTGATGGTCTATTAAATCCACAACAGTTCAGAAAGATACAAGACATATACAAGACATGTCAAATATACCTAAGGAACAGTGTTCATTTATAGTTTTGAGAATTTATGATTTTGTAAACTTTATGTGCATTTAGATGAACAAGAATGGTTTGAAGACACTGGGTCTGGTAAAACACTGAAATACCCTGTGCTTCAATAATGACACTTTGTTTCATTATATAAATGAAGCAATATAATTTCCTATATTCCACAGTATCCTACTTCACAAATAGCTTTGAAGTTCATTAAGTAAGGTATTTAATTTCCTTTGCACCAGATTATAAATGAAAATATTTTAAAGATGGTACCTATGTGCTTCAGGCAATGAACAAAATATATCCACCTGACTTTTGCCAGAATAATTATAGCAAAAAAAAGCCAGTTTTATTTCAACAATGAAATGCTGACTTGCATCCTGGATAAAACAAGTAAATAGGATCATTGCAAAGTTTGAGTAAGTAGTATAAGGAATGGTTTAGTTACGTTTCGCTCTTTTCCTCACTGCAAACTGAGCAGGCTGCAAAAGATCAAGCAGGGCCAGTTCTCCATGCAACTGCATGAAAAGGAGAGGTTTGAGAGGTAGTCTGGTGTACTGGAAGCTATCAGGATGTATAAAAATGTATTTCATTAAACACTGACTGAAGACTTTACATTCTGCCTGAGATGTGATAGATAAGGAGCTCTTCTTCCTGTTTCCCCTGTTCTATAGACACGAATTTGCTCTTGAAACAGGCAGCCACTGGAATGAAATTAAATGCAAATGCTAATTCACAGAGGGAAAAACTGAAGTGAGGAAGACACATAGTAAGAGTCATAACAACAGTGTCAAGCTTAGTTTAAACTATGTACTAGTTAATAATTTCTGTATTTTCATATACTAGTAACAACACTCAACATAAGAAATACCATGCAATGAGAAATGGCAAATAAAACAAATTACAAGCAATCTAAAATGTGAATACTAATAGTAATAATTCTGCAAAGGCAGACCAGATGTCTTCACATATATTAAACTATTTATTCTATTGACTGCAATCCTTTCATAAGCCTGCTGGTTCCCCAAGATTACCGTAAAAGCTTGATATATAGTCAGTAAACTTGTACACTTCAGCTTCTGAAAGGAGGAGTTTTAGGGAGCTTAAGGCTACTTGAAATAACAAATATAGCAACTAACAAGAACACATTCCCTACTGAGCCCAAACCAGCAGTGTACTTTTTAGGTTCTACTCACTCTGAAGTCTTAATTTTTCCTTGCAAAACACATTTGCAACACACCACTGCAAAACAGAAAGGATGAGGCTTCCAGCTTCTTGCAACTTCAAAACACCTCTTTCCCTCTGTTCCCCCTAAAACGCTCTCATGCTTCTCTGGCTCCCGAGCATTGAGACATGGAGACTGATAGGCCAATTCCCATGCTCCATCTTCAGCTTTTCACAGAGGTCACAACCTAATTTCACTTGAACTGGGCCTATAGTGCTCTGCTGCGCCTTTGGACAGCTTTACCCATGCTATGAACGAATCAGTGCAACGTGACCATAAAAAACCAACCACATCTCAGATTAGGGTGTTTCTAAAATTCTTCTGATTTCAAAGACAGCATTCCTCTGTTAACAAATGAAAATCAAGAAAGCAGAGCCAAATGTTTTCTAACTTGGTTACCATACTCAGGAAAAAAAAAATCCAAAACATAATTTCCAGGGGGAAAAAAAAACCCAACAAAAATCCCCACCCTGATCTAAATGTTAACTCCTTAAGGTACATCCACTGATACTAGACCTGGCCTCTCCAAACATACAGAGAGAGCTGCACTGCTCAAGTGGGAGAGCTGGCAACACAGCCAAGCTGAGATGAGAAGGAAAAAGCTGAAAAAGCTGGCCTTTGCCCTTCTTCACTTTGAGGAAATTAAGTGCCTGTTGCTGGGTCTTCTAACCTTTGACTCAGGCTCAGACCTTTCTTCTCACTAAGTTAATTCATATGTATTCCAAGCAAAGGGAAACACAGCCAACCGGAAGTTGAGAGATGCATACTCATATGAAAGAGAAATTAAAATCAGTTTTCAGCATTTCCAGTAAGCGTGCTGGAACCTGCACATTGTGTTAAAGGGTAATGCAAGACCCTCTTTGAGGCACACTCTGAAATGCTCTGGCCCACAGGGTGACATAGTAGAAGCTCAGAAAGGTTAGCCATTATTCAGTTATGTGTGTGGTTGTGCAAAATAAGAAAAGAAATGCCTTCCCAGAAGAATATCCCCATCCCAGCTTCAGAGTCTACAGCAGAGCTTACCTTTTGTCTCAGTGCCTTGGGCTTAGGCTAACATTTTTGCCAACAGTAACACTGCAATGTTGGGTTTCTGACACAAGCCCAGAGAATTAAAGGACTCCTGAAACTCAGGCCAGCTGGATCTCACCTTGCAGGAGCAAACGGAGCATCTGTCCTCTCTCAGGGTCCACACCTGCCCGTTCCGCTTGAAGCCGCCTTCATGGGGACAGTCTCCAGTGCAAGATGGTCCAGAAGGACAAAGGCAGTCAAACCCTCCTGCCAGGTTCACACAGGCTGAATCATTCCAACAGGTGTGGATCTTTAAGGCACACTCATCGATATCTGCAAAACAGCAGATTTATAAAAGCTTTGGGCACATTTTTCATGGGGCAAGTTTTATTTCTGCATTAAGTAATTATTGCTTATTCTGCCTTGCTGGTGGACGAGGGTGCATTCCTTTCTATATCTTTCATATTTACTCGGTAGACTTTAAGCACTGTTAGGTTATTCTTCAGCATTTATTTTGATTCCACCAAGAATTCTTAAAATATCTCCATCAGGCTTAATTGTAAATGCTGAGTTTGATGTACCTAGTGGAACCATATACCAGTGACAAACTTGAACCTTCAGATAAGGGTGCATACTCATTTCCCAGTGACTGGAAACCAGCAAGGAGAGTTGACTTTCTGTCAACTAGACCACTCTCTGTTCTGGATTTTACATCAAAATAGAAGTGCATTATTCTTCATAATTTCCTAGCACAAGCAACATTCCCCACACTAAAAGCAGTCAGTTGCATCCTTTTCCCATTGCTGGAAGGTATAAGCAAATTGAAAAAAAAAAAGGAAATAAAAAGAACTCTGAGGCACCTGATACACACAAAAAAAGTGCCTTAAAGCTATGCAGTATGATTTAGCAATGACACAAAGAATAGGTGACAAGAGAAAATCATTATACACCAGAGAAAAGTGAATTACAGCATCCCATTAAATTTGCTTTTAGAGGGTAAAATATGATTATGCAATATGAATTTATCTAGGGAGTTCATCCAGTGTTCTTTTTCTTTCAATGAAAGCTATTTGATTTTTAAGCACATTGTTAAAAATAGGTGCTTCTTTCAGACAATAAGTTTGGACTTTTCTTAAACAATATATTGACAAATTGTCCAGATGAAATACCAGTAAACCAGTGTCTTTTGTTCCCACATGAACAATGAAAACTGCAAGCAACAGTGGAAGGAAAGCTGGAAAAGAAAATCCTTTAGAAGCATGTGATGGTTTCTGTTGTGATAGTTCCAGAATAGTATTAGATGAATTCAGAAAATGCAAGGAAGAACCACAATACTTATCATTCGAAATGACCTTATTGCTAGGGTGAAATTTTAACTGTTCAGTACTACCCAATGATACTTTTAACTTCTCTCTAAACCAGAAACTTCAAAAGTATTTACAAACAACAGTTTCCTGAAGTCTAATTTAGGTGGGATGTGATGGCCCGTTGCCCTACTTTTTGGACAAGCGCCATGGCTTCACATGTCATCACCTCAAAAGGTCCTACCTTAAAAAGACTTTAAGAATTCTCTCATTTTGGTGAAAGAAACTCTTTATAACAATCAAATCACTACATTCAGTCTGGTCTGGATAGTACAATTTCTGATTTCAATTCATAAATAGTCAAGGAACAAGTAGAAATGTGGTCATGCCCTTGGATTTGATTAAATGCAAAAATCAGTCTGCACAACCGAGTCAAAGCTCTGGGCTGCCAGAACATGACTGTTTCTTGTTGTGCTTATAGATCCAAAGGGAAGCTGGAGGCAATTTCACTGCCTTCAGAGGGCTTCACTCCTGGGCTAACCCATGGGCCAGTCCTTTGTCAGAAATGTTCCCAGTGGCCTGACAGCATGACTCAATTGCTCATCACTCTGACTTGCCTAAAAATGGTGCATTTTGCTGTCCTGAAAGTCTTAATTCCCAGAAAAGAACATTATTGCTCTAGTGCACACCTTAGCCATACCTGAGTACTTGAAATATTCACTACTGGTGGTGTAAAAGGTGCAGTACTAAGAGAAATTAAAACTTGTAGTTCATTTTTTAACAGGTGCCAGAGTATGGCAGGAAGTAAAAACCATGAAGACGGACATGAAGAGAACTACGAATGAACTGGTATCAAATGAATTATATCCAAATAGCTACTGTAAAACTTAGAACATTCTTAAAGATATGCCATTTTCCTTTCAATAGACTTTACTTGTATTTTTTGTTGAAAACAAAGGTATAAATGAAGCATTCACTTTGCCTTTGGTGGTTTCAACAAGCATCATCAGTATTGCCTTCCCTACCACATTAAGAGCTCCTTGACAATAATCTGTATAGGATGTAGTAGAATAACAGTGCAGATTAGAAGGGTAGCTTTCACAATTCAAAACTAAAAGGATTTCACAGATGAATATAAAGCCATATTGCCTACAGAGTTGCATTTAATTGCTTTACTTATGACACTGAAATCTAATTCTGTTTCCATGTAATTTAACAGATTTATGGAAAGCCAGATGTTAGCAATTATAGAAACTAACATTATTCATGTTCTCAGTAGTACAGACCTGTTCACAAAGCCAACCTAATCTCTTATGCATATGCAGAAGGGAAGAACCCCCTATTTACGTACCTCTGCTGCTGTTCTCCATTTAGCACACATAAAAAGGATGTCCCCATTACGAGCAGCCCAAACTGGTAAATGGCAGATTCTTGACGAAGAATCAAGCAAAGCATGGACATAAATTCCTAATTGCTACACAGTTTTTTGGTTCTTTATGCAAATAATAGTTTATTATTTTTTTATGGCATTTATTATTTAAAAGTTTTAGTCATTAATCAGATATAAAAGGCTTGGACACTGCACTCATTTTCAGCTGAACTTTTAACAGAACTAATTTTCTGAGAATATCCCTTCGGCAGTTTTTCTGTTGTCGCTGATTGCATTTCCTAAAGTCAGAACAGACATAAAGTCAGAACAGACAATGTTACCAGTAACTTGAGGGAAAGAAGTTATAGGCATAACATGTTTTTGTCCCTGTCATTCCTTCAGCCTTAAACCAGATTGTGGGGGTGGGGAAGGAAAAAACCCCAGCCAAATGCTCCCACATTGTTAGCTCTCAGTTAGGTACAGAAAGTATTTCATTTTAATGGAGATCAAATGGCCATATCAGTGTGAGATCAGCATGTAGGGGGCTATGCAAAGCATGGTAGAAAATACTTGTATTTAGTGTGAAATTTCTCTTAACAACTGGAATCAATGTGTCAACTTAGGTGTTGAAAAATTAGCCCAGTCCAAAACAGTAATTTAGTGAACATGAAAACTATGACAAGACTTTTGCACTTAGCTTATTTTTGTAGTACTCAAATCCTTGCTTAGCTCAAATTTCCCACATCCCCTCAGGTTTCATTTGCTTTCCCGCAATTGTTCTCAGAAGATGCAGGCTCAAAAACGGAACATTTAATGATGGGCACAGCAAAACTGCAGACAAATCTCATTTCCCATTATAACAACACAAAGAAGGAAGGAGATAAAATAATAATTTATAAATCAAGCCACTTTGAAGAACACTGGAAATAGCAAGGAGACTCCATATTCTTTCCCTATATATAAAGGACAAGAACAAAGTGTCTGTCCTTAGGTTTGGAGGGATTAGTTCTTTCATGTATCCTGTCAACCTATGGAAAGAATCTGATTTTCACACCTGAAATAGGATTTTGCAATTTTATTCATTATACTGAAATTCTCTGTGGCAAAAACCTACTAATCAACCCAAATAAAAGCTGCAGAGTTTTCCTTCCCCTCTCCAGACAGTTCCTTTTCAACGAGAAGTGAGGATGTAGGTGAAACACCCGTATTGAGCAGAAACTTGCTTGTACTGCAAAGCCTTATGCAATTTTCTATCAACAATGTATAGCCAGCAGCCAAGGGATTGCTGCCAAGACATGCTGACCATCATACCACTGACCGAGATCTTTACTCTTCAAAAACTCCAGGCAGTGCTTCTATAAACAAATGCACAACCATACGTACCCGACCATACACATTTTAGCAACCAGTCCCATTTTGTGGATGAAAAAGGAAACAAACCACCCAAGACATGCTCATTTCCAACATACTCTCAAAATACATGGATAGCTCAGTAATGCGGGCAGACAAAAAACCAGAAGCAAAATGGAAGCAAATAATCCCCTGAGATGCAATTTCCTTTTCCATTCTTTTTGGCTGTAATGAGAAGTAATTTGCCTCAGATATTATGAGAGGTCCCATGGCCACTGCATTTGAATCGGGCAGAAGACAAGCATGACTGTACATATCAACACAAGTTCATTAACTTGGTTTCACTGAAATTTTAAATCAATCCCTAGCTATTTCATTTCTTAGTTTTCAAGGCTATTCAGGTTTTAATTGTAAGACTTTTCCATAGCACCTTAATAAATGTGTACAAGCAAGCAATGCAGTGTGGTGCTCTGTATTATCATGATAAGCTGTTGCAGAAGAAAGAACCCTACTAATGTGCTAATTTTAACTGTTACGGTACATTAAACCATTACAGTATATTGTTAACATTAAAAATGTATGCTGGGCTCCCAAACCAATGTATGTACAAGTTAACTAAACACTGTTTTGACAAATCATTTTTCACAGGCAACCTGTCACTTAATGATTTCTGCCTTCTTTCTAAATCAAAGTTATTTGGAGGTGTCTTTGAAAAAATATCACCAAACAGAGTAATTTTTATCTAGAAAATATTTTATGTAGAATTTTTATTCTATAGAGACATAAAGGTCTATTAAAGAACACTGCTTAGTAAATTAGATTCTGAATATAGAATTTACTAAAGCTTTCTAAAAATACAGAAATGGCTAAACACAATTACCTTGAAGATATGGAACACAACTTTCTGTCAGATTACAAAAATTAGGATTTACTAAATGGAAAGTAAGTAAGATAATGTTTATTTTACAGGATAAAATCTACTGACACCAACTCTGATACTGTGAGCTTTAAGAAATTCTATGAAGTTCTATAAGCAGCACAGAACAAAGTTGTAAAATAGTAGGTTCTAGTTGGTCTTGGATACTCTGTACCATGTGCAAACCTTTCTGCCTACATAGCACTTCTCTACCAACAGACAGGAAAGCAATTCTCAGGTATATGGGAAGATTTTCAAAGGATGGGTCTACCTTTTTGTGTGACACCGAAAGGGGGAAAAAGAAACAAAACCTAATGTCCTTTGCTTATGCTTTCTAATCTAGATAAGAGACCCCACTGCAGTACACCATGGAATACATGAAAGTTTCAGGAACTGATTTAAAGCCCACTCAGGTTTGACCCTCAAGCACTGCTGCACCCAGATTTTGTGGGAGACTAATCCCTGTGGAGTTTTCTTTCATGAGCTCTTGAGTCCTACATTTTTCCAGCTCTCATTTCCCCAAAGTAATCCTGCAGTAAGGTCTAGCTATACTACCTTTAAGGCAGAAATAAATGGTGAATCTGGATCCATGTTAAGCCTGCCTGAAAAATTTGTAGTGGTTCTTAAAGAAAAAAAAATAAACAAAACCTGACAGGTACTGCTGCCTTGGTTGTTGTTCCTTCTGTGTGTGCAAGTCCCAATGTAGGGACCCAGAAACACAAATCATTATGAAAAAAACCAAAATCAGTAAATCTGCACTCCAGGGTCTGAACATCACTTTACAGACTGGAAGCACGTCACTTAGAGAGATGGAGATTCCAAAGTATAATTTGCTTTGCTCTTTTTTTAATCAGTAGATAGTCACAAATGCTGCATCACATGACAGCTCACTGTTCTCTATGAAGTATTATTGCTTCTTTACCTCAGAGTGCAGCAAAGCTCCTATTACAAAATTTAAAAAAAACCCAACCAACCAAACAACACAGCAGCTGTAGCCTACAGGTTTTAATTGCCAAGCAAACTTTGGTAGCAACTTCATACAGCAATTGTCTTTTGTCTGCAAGCAGTATTCTCAATAACACATTGTGAAAGACCAGGGCCTCATAAAAACACTCCTGTGGGAAATCAAATTACATTCTCTTAATTTGAGCCTGCTCACCGTCACTACATGAAGCTGACATCTTTGAGAAAAGCTGTCTTTGGTTGATATTTTGAGCAATAAAAGAATTTTCCCTATCTTGAAGGGGCCTGGCTAAGCCACACATCCTTATTACCCAGGCTTTGGTGCAAAATTATGACCTTCCCTGCCGCATCTACTGATTTACACAACTGTCCCTTGCCAGGTGACAGACTTCACTGTTTTCTCTTTGTCAATGAGAATACAGCTTTTAGAAGCACTGAGGTATCACAACACTTCCCAAATAGATGCTATTTTTCTTAATGTTTTGCAAGCACTGCAGAGACAGTGTAAGCAATGACTCAGCTCTAAGACCACCTACATAAAAATGGAGGGAAAAGAGGTTAACCAATATATACATAAATGTATCCAGCAAAAACAACTGGCTGCCTGTGCGTTGGGCAATCTGTCAGAGATGAGTACTCCCTCTCACTGTCTTGTGATCTTCTTTTCTTTATGATTATTATTAGTAGTAGTGTTTATTGTTATTATTTTGTAGGGGAGGGTTTAATCTTATTTTACTTATGTTTTCAGCCTATTTATTGTTCTCCAAGTTTGTCCTTCAGGGAGGAAGAAGAAATGTTTCAAAACATACTGAAAGACAATGTCTCATACCCATCTCATGTACACACTACAAATTCAGTATACAATACACCAGGAAAAAATACTGTTGCTAAGCAGATGAGCCCTCTTTTATCTGAAATAGAGTGAAAGACACCGGTTCTGACCCTAAATGCTCCACCATGCAAACAAACTCTGTAATGTGATGTATTAGCTAGAATGTGCAATGTTTTCTCTCTGTTGTTTTAACCAATTCCTTGTTGCATTTTAAAATAAACATCATGGTTTGAAATTTGTCGATATGGGCTAGCAGAATCTTCCAACTAATTTTTTATTATTTTATTTCATTATACTGGTGAAGCAAACTGGTTTATTTCTCTTCCTCACTGGTACCCTGCAGCAGATGGTTCAGAGAAGCTATTTCATTAAAATAACCCCACTAATTTCACATTCTGTTTACAACTTGCATATGGCAAGATGAGCACCTAACCTCACAAACTTCCAGCATGCTGTGCAGGTCAAAATGAGGGCAGTGTGTTTTCATGAAATCTTATCCCTCCAGTCTCTACCAGAACACAGAACGTTTGGGGCTTCTTTTTGCAGCATCCAACCCTTCAGCAGTGATACAGTGCAAGCAGTACTGACCTTTCCAGCAGCTGAGCCTACCTGGGGGTCATCCACAGTCCTGCCTATGTGTCTGTCTTCTCCTGACATCAGCTTGGCTCTTCATCTTCTGCTTCCCAAATCAGCTACACCAGTTAGGAGGGATGGGGCTCCCCACGTGAGTGGTACAAGTAAGCACCAGAAATGCTAAACATGCCTCTCACCCCCAGTTGCCTCAGGGCTTTTTGAAGGTTATATCATGTTGCTTTGTCTTCTCATAAAGAAGGTATCTTCAACATTGCTCCATTCATCACTCATTTTACAACATTCAAATAAACCAGAGGAGAACTCTTAACATTTGAGAATTTGTTTAGAAACACATGACTTTCATCTATTTTATCTATGGAATCATGAAATGCTGTAAAATTTGCCATTTTTTACACAGCCACCCTCTGAAGAAGTTCACTGTTCTGATTTTATTGAGCTCCCCATCAGCTTAGGACAATGTGTAAAAAAATAATTTAGCTGGACAATCTACAAAATATTGCTTTGAAAATCACTATTGTTCCTCTGCATTTTTAAATTATTATACTACCTTATCCCAAGTACTTCTAATAGCCAGAATTCATAAAAGATGGGAATGTTTTTTACAAGTAAATTTATATAGTTTTGTTACAAATTGTTCTTTTAATTTTTATTTCAATTACAGACTTTAAATCACAGAAAACACCCTTTGAAGTTATGGCCATGATAAATGAAATTTACAGCATTAAAAAAAAAAAAAAAACACAAAAAGAGAAGAAGAGCTTTTATAGAAATCTCATATAACTGACTAGAGATGAAGTAACTGAAAGTCCAAAGAAAAGACATAACACTATGAGCCAGTTGATCCGTATCTCTACAGAAGTTAAAATAGGATCCCTTCTAAACAGTTTTAAACTCACCTGATAAAATACCACATAGAAATTATGTGTAAGGCAAATAAATGAAAAGGTGGAAAAACTGTAAGGCAAGGGTAAGGCAGAATTACCATCTTCACTATGGTTTTACTGCTGCTCACTTGCTGTAGTGGCACCCAGAGTCCTACAGCCAGTCGAGGGCACACAGACTGCAGGAGGCAGCATTAATTCCTCATGAAGCCTCATCCTTTGTCCTCCCATAGAAACAACTGACAAACCCCTTTGCATCCATTAAAAATCCCTCTTTGTTCATGCTCTTGGGACCTTATTCTGCAAATATGGTGCATAGAGAATTTGATGCTATTTGCGTAATTCTAAAAATTAAATTATGAAGATGCTGAAAAATGGAAAACAAGCAAACCAAAGCAACACAGACATACCACAGATATGTTCTTCTACCACTCTGTTGAAACCTGGAACTGGAAAACCACCTCTTCCCCTTTTGTGGCCAATTATGCTCCCCAGCAAGTGCACTTCCACTTCAGGTTTCACAGCCACTTGCTCTGCTAAACAGAGCAGTGCAGTAAGTCGCGCTTTGGATCTCCTCCTGTGGGAACCCCTCCGACCCGTGCGGTGCCATGGCCCAGCACCCCTGCGTGGCTGCGGGTGCTGGCAGACACGGACACGCTGGGTGCACCCCCGTTCCGGCCTGAAACACAGTCACTGCTCAGGATAGCGGCTCGACAGTCACTTGGGAACACCATGCACAAGGAGGGAAAAAAAAGGCTCTACTGATCATTGCTTACCAACACAGGACTCCCCGGAAGGAGAATAGCTTCCATTGTCATGGAAACCGCTTCTGCACTCACAGTGGTACCACCCTGGGAGGTTAACACAGCGTGAATGGTTGTGACACTCAATGATCCCCTCTGCACACTCATCAATATCTGCCTCAGAGAAAAACACAAGCCAGCCAGGAAATTAATTTCCTTTGACACCAATACTGTAGGTTTGTTTTTTAAAAAATCTTATTGGTTTGGAGTTTTTTTAAAGATTTCCTTTAATAGATGGATCAAGGTTTATTACAGTTCCCAACAACAGACATTTAAAGCATGACTCACATAACAACAGTAAAAATTAACAGTAATACATCATGTAATCTGTTACAGACAAGACATTCTTTTACACCATGATTTGTTAAAAATGCAAAGCAAACATGCAGATTTTTTTGTTCCTTATTTGTTTTTTTGTTTGTGTTGGGTTGCTTTTTTAACTCAGAAATTACATTTGTCTGTGCACTTAAAGCGTTGCAGAACAGGTTGTCCACTGAAAAGGCAGTTTCAGCAATATTCCTGATTTACAAACTGCATGTTCCAGGACACCTTGGAAAGAAAAAGCATTTTCTTCAGGATTTGTGTTTCTAGCATTCAGCTGCGATATTGGCAGCTACCTGGAACTGAAGGTGCTCAGAACACTTCGCAAACACTGGTTAATCTCTTTTGTTTATGTTATCAAAATAAATACCCAATAAAGTGTAACAGCGTGTGACAAACAGAAAAAGCAGTCCACGTTTCAGCTGCAATAAAACGTTTAGCTGGAAAAGAGTGAGGCAAATGACAGCAAGTCTGTAGCAATGGAAAGATACAGCATGATGAACACCTTGCTGAGTTTCAATAAATGTGCTGTTTTCAGAAAGGGGTTTCTCAAATTTCTGTAACATGTTTAATAGAGACCTCGTAATTGCCAGTAACCTTGGCTAATCATGGCTGGCACCTGGCTGCTTCTCCCCTTTGAGCATTTTTCAGCACATTTTGTAGGGTTGTAATTAAAGTTAGCAAATTAATTATATGTTAACCTTGTGGTAATTTAAGAGGCCATTATATTTTCATTCCTCTATTCAGCTCAAGGTGCTTTTTTTTTTTTTTTTTAGATTTTGGACAATTTTCAGCTGTGTAGCTTATCAATTAAAAGGAGAATCAAATTATTCCTAAGTAATTCCCACTGTCACCCACTGAGATTTTTTTTCTTGGCACACTTAAAATGTGGATAAAATTGTGCACATCAAACAAAAAAAACTTGGTGAAAATACGTTTCGAAACTACATTTAGCTCTACATGCATCAAAGGGCAAATGTCTCATGATCCTGATGCAAGACTGAGTTAAGGTTATTAACTAACCACAGAGTGTAGCTTTTATCCCAATTTCCAAAATACATACACCAATATGCTTTCATGGACTGCACTGGAGTCATGTTGATGTATGTGGAAATTGATTTGAATGAATTATCCTTCAGCACTATCCCATTTTCTTACATCTTACAAGCAATACCATAGAGAAGTTCGATTTTTCCTCATTTCAGTAACAATATTTAGTCTTGTTGAAATATGGCTGAGAAACCTAAAAAATGCCGTTTTCCAAGATTCGTGATCGCCCTCACTCAAGCATGAACCAAGTTATCTACATAACAGGGTCATAAACACTATTTATTTCTAGCTTTATTCAGCTCCCATCTAACAATAAAGTCAATTTTTAAATGCTTTAAGATCTGTCACTGCTGCCACCTTTTCTGTACTTTTTACTTTGTGGAAGCTAATTTTAGTGTTAAAACACTGCACGAATCTAGCTGTCCATCAACAGTGAGTACTGCTTGCAAACTCAGACACTTTCAATTCATTACAGCAAATGGAATTTTTAACCATGATCTTTTCACATGTCATGGCTGATGAAACAAGTTTAATCCTATTGGGAAAGTGAATGACTTTGCTACTGCAGGTCAATCGCAAATGAGTCCTCCTTCTTACTTTCCTTTCTTTCCCAGTGCTGGATTGGAGGATGTTCCTTTTTAAAGACTGCTTCCTTGTGTCAGTCCTGTACTGGACTTCTATCTGTTCAATTTTACAGTTTTAATTTACAAAATTAATAGAGCGTTCCTAAAGTTCATTTCTAAACTTAAGCCCTTTCAAAAGTACATGATTTAGGCTCATAGTAAAGGACACTAACTGACTAGCACGTTACTTTTCGGAAAGCCTGTCTGCCAGGGTACCAAAACTAAGCAGCACTTTACTCAATGGAGGAAGAGCAGTTAGGTTATGTCTCTACATTATATCAAAAAGTAAAATAATACATAGACCTCTTTCAAGACTAGATGACTTTACTGTGGCAGTACCATGCCTGTTACAGCTTTTGTTCCCTGATGTGTAGGGAGACACTAACCAATTTCTTCAACCAGCAGAGCTAGGAAAAAAAGACTTGCTTTCAGTCTTACAGGTTTCTCCTTTACTTCCTTGATCTCCTTAAACCAGTGGAGCTATGCCAGCTTTGGCAAAGGACAAAAGAAACTGTGTGGGTGTTTTGGGAAAATCTGCCATGACAGATACCACTGGTGTGGAAGCAACTAGTAAAAAACTCTTCAAGCTCTTCTTCCTACCACTGCCTCTCCTCCTGAGGTTAAGCTCAGCACTCCTCCTTGCTCCCCAGCCCAGCCTTCTCCTGCATGCAGGTGCTGATACAGGCTGGGAGGATGGTGCAGGAAGGAGAATGGGGAAGCAACTCTCCCTCTGCTTCTGCAGCAGTCAGGGTTCCTTTGGCAGCACATCACTAGCAGCACCATGTGATATGGTATGCATGAGGAGCAGTGCCAACAAGGAAAACCCTTAAAGGCATCTCCACTTACCCAACACGTTACTGTTTCTTGAAACGGTGCACATAAACACTAAAAGGGTTGGAAATACCACAATGAGGTCTGTAAGCTTCTCCTATGATCCTGTGCGTTATTTGTTGCATGCGTATAAACACAGGTCTGCAGGAATAGGGAAATATTGTGGATGTTTTAGAAATTCAGATTTAGGATGCTCAGAATACCAAGAGGGAAAAGCAAATAACAGCTTTATAAAATGGTACGCCATATACCATGACATTATTTAGTTCATTTAATAGACCATTTCCAGCTAGACATCCTGTGTCTTTTCAAAACACTTCTTTTGAGGCTTTCTTCTGCACAGAAAAATGTTGATATACATAAGAGCCAGTTCAGGGAATTAGAATCAATTCACTTATCCTCATCTTTCCATCTTTAGATTCTAGCACTATACTTGCATACTTGCCTCAGGATAAAAGTCTTTCTATCCAAGCCTGGTTTGGGGTTTTGCTATAAAATTTGAGTTATATACACACTATTTTTGTGTGTTTTGTGTGTGCAGATGCTTACCAGAATGTGCTACCTGTACTTTCTTCTTTAAGTTATGTTATATATGAAATAATAGTGTACAATTCTGACCTGTGAGTGAAAACAGTGTCAAAATTCTAATCTTTTTCAAAGGAGCACATTAAAACCTGATCAAAAATTCTGTCACTTCACACAGGCCAGAAGAAACAACTGGTGGGCATCTTTTGGCTGTGTTCCCATGCTGTAGGTGTTGCCTGTCCTCAGTGCTGCTGGCAGCAGGACGGGCAGTTTTGTATGGGCTTTCTGCATGCCTGTGTTAATATCTAGAAAGTCTGAAACTGAGTGCTTGTGAGAGCCTGCCAGTTTAAGGTTTCCTTGGGAACTGAAAATTTTCATTGTCTTAATTTTCCTCTGCAGTCTCTGGCTAAATATCTGCACTACCTTTGCATTAAGGGTAGTATTTTTCACTTCTTGCTCTAATGCAACTTAAGAAATGGCTGCTCTTACCACCATGAAACTGTTTTTCTAGGTTTTTTTCATTCAAGCCGTGCTATAACATCCATGTAAAAGGAGATCTCATACAGACCATCCTGTTGCCTGCTTTTACCCCACTCAGTCATTTAACTACCGTTAGTAGAAAATTGTTAATGGATCTGGCAACACTCCACTATAGTGGCTTTGCAAATGCTCAAAATCGCACATTTTTGTATTGAAGAATAAAGACACCAGTTGGTTTTGTATAAGCTCTTGCAGGATGTTAATCCTGTCCTTTAAGAACAGGTCCATAATTTTTACTTTTAGCATTCCAGCTTCTTGCATTATTCACAAAGGTATTTATGCAGACAAGATAAATAGGGTAATTTATCTCAAAATAAAACACAATGGCTTCAGAACCCTGTGAAAAAGTAAAATTAAAATAATTCAATCTTTTCTAATGCCCCATCACATTTAAGTCACTGTGTGATAATACTAAAAGGAAAACTGTTCAGTGTCATGTAACGGCTAGCAATCTACAGTTTCAATGAGACAGAAGAGTTTTATTATAAAAGTGTCTATTCATCAAACCATTATTGTATTCTTTTTCATGCAAAAAAATATACATTCCTTATCTTTAGTTTCCGTTGACTAGGAGACCTATAAGCAGGAAAAGCATGTACTAACAAGAAAGGATCACACAGATCTCAAGCTTCCTGAATTAAAATTGCACCTCGAGAGCTGACTCCTTTGCTTCCAGAGCATTACAGCTTTGTTTTCCACATTACAGTATTTTTCTTCAACATAAAAACACCAGAAAAATGTACCCAGCCAACTGAGGCATTAGTTATATATATTTAAAATACAGCCTCTTCTCATCTGCAACTCCAGCCTAAGCTTCACTTCCAGAAGACAGAGATAGCAAGAAAGGGATGGCACTGACAGCACTATGCAAAGTGTCCCTGCTGCAAAGGATTCATTCAACTATTTCAAATAAACTCTGAAAGCAAAGACAACTAGTTCGGATGAGAACAGATGAAAAAATCTCTTTCTCTCTAAAAAACTCCAACAAACCCTCCCATCTGCCTACCTCCACAGTTTTACATAAACTCATATAAAAGGCTGAATTTTATCCTTTATTATTAACCCTTATTTTTTTACATTATTAAATTTCTATATTAGCTTTGACAGCGCACTACAAGAGGGCCCTACCTGTATTTTTAAACACATGCAACACAAAGCAGGAATACAGTGCCAACAGCCCCCCTAAAGCCTACTAGATTTTCCCAGTGAAAAGTAGAGGAGGCTACAACACTCTGACCTTGCCACAGGTTTGCAACCCAGTGTGCCTGGAATACCAAGGATACAGCTGGTGCTGCAATTCAGCTGTTAAACAAATGGTAACTTAGAGAACACAGATAACTCTGTAATTAAGTTACATTTGACTGATGACTGGTGGCTGTTGCTCAGCCTCACGGGGCTACTTCATTCTTAAGACAACAGAGATACTAAACACCAGAAAGGACGGGAAAGACATCTGTCTGAGAACTGTCTACTGGAATTTTTAATCATCAGTTTTTAGTTTCACAGCTTTAAACATCTCACATTATAAAGACTGCCCCCACCTCTGCCTGAAGCCAGCAGCAAGCTTTGGAATAACTGCTTAGGAAATTTTTCCTTAACATTTAGCCTCCTTTTTAATCATGTTCATTTTAACTCATTAGGAGATTTTGGGCAAACAATCAAAACCAAATAACATATTCCTCTCTCCTCAGCAGTCATGGAGGTTTTCACAGCCTGATTTAAATTGCTTTATATTTATATTGGCCTTTGCAGTTCCTTCTCAGGCAGGAATAGTTTTGCCTGTATAAATGGTACAGCCTTAGATCCATTTTTCTTCTATTTTGAGGACACTGTGGTAAACCATAAAACTTTAGATATGTTAAGATAGTGAATAAAACTCACATTCATGAATAATCAAACCCACACAAACAGTTTAATAGTACTAAATGTCTTTCAGGGATGAAATGTGTGCCCACCACCCATTATAATTAAAGAACAGCTATAATATGTTTTATTGCGTAATTCTGGACTGATATAAACATTTTTAATCATTTGAAACTCGTGCAAATTTAGAATGATGAGTTCATCAAAAATAAATGGAATTAAACCGATATCAGAATAACAACACAAACTAGTTGTACAAGAATTTTTAAAGATTAATTCTTTTAATATATAATATATAATTTATTTAAATTCATTTTAGTACCTTATAGATTTATATGGTCCAAGATGATGTCTTTATGATTTTAGTGCATGTCTCTCTCATACCCTCATATTCATCGATTTCCATGCTAAATACGCAGCACACTTGGAGTATGCAACTGAAAGGTCCTGGTCATTCAAATAAATATCACTTCACAAGACTGGAGTTGAAAGAAATTTTTCTTCTCATATTTAAAGATTACTGGGTCATGTAGGACGTAAGAATTGGAGCCAGACCATTCAGTATAAAGCCCGGCAGAGTAAAGAACTACTTCATATTTAGTACTGCTTTTGAGTTTTCATTGCAAACAGGATTTTAATTATCACTCCACAAGCCAGAAACAGACGGTCTTCACAATTAGTAGGTTAAGTTTCAAACTGACTTTCTGTCAAATTTGAGGCCTTTGGTCAATATGTCTCTCAAACTACATCATCCTGAAAACAGCAGGGCTACTAGCGCAGTATTTAATGTATTTCAGCTTTTGGAGCAAGCTGATCATGCATAGGGGAACACACAGTTCAAAAGAACCTGATTGCCAACTGCAGCCAGTACTGAACTGTGACACTGAGCTTCAGGACAGAGTTTAGCTCACTGCCTACTAACACCTTGTACCTGCTGGCAGTATCCCACAGTTCTCCAGGAATGTCCTTTCTTACTCTTATGACATTATGCTCTTCCTAAACATACTGGAGCACTTTGTCAGGACTCCAAATTTAGTATTTTTCTACCCATTTAGGAACAGCGTGTGGCCTTCATGCTACAGGTACCCACGTAAATCAATCTGGTAGCATTTCTGCAGAGAAACTGAACTGCAGACCACTAGTAAATCATAGACCACCATGATTTAATTTATACAGTATATATTAATAAATATTTATTGGCAGAGAGATATAATGTGCAATTAACAGGTGAGATAAATAAGGCAGAGAGAGATACAAAGAACTTTCCAAAGTTGTCCAAAGCCAAACTGTGAGAAACTTCTCAGTTTTGTAATTCCAGTCCACTATCCTGCCGTTTAGGTCACCATTCTCTATTCCCTATAAAAATGTTCTCAAGCAATCAGGTAGAGGCAAGGCCAACATTTACTACCCTCATGATTCATGAACATGAAATTTATTTTTTAAGAACATTCAGTATCTTCATCCATGACTGCTAATTCAATTAAATTGTGATCCTGGGGTTGTATTTGCATTGTTATATATAAGCAACTATTCAGAATATTAGATATGCATACTGGAATAAAATGAAAAAACAAGATCAATAGGAGAGGTCTGTTGTGTCAATGGACTTTAATCAATAGAGCCCTCAGCTCTATACACAGAGGTATTCTTCTACACAGCCAGGATTATACAGATTTTTAAAAGGAAAGTTCAAACCCATTCCTAAAGCAAAGTACTTTTATGTACACAGCTGCTTTAAGCCTATTGAAACCACAACTGCTGTAAATTCAGATTCGTTGAATTTACAATGACTGGTAAAACCATACTAAAAACTTACTACAGATTGCAGAATTACATTTCAGAAAATCTGCATGGCAAAATACATTAAGTATCTCATAAAAAGACTAATGTATCAATGAGAATAAAAGGTACTTTTGGCAAGGGATTTTGGCATCCTGCAATTAAAGAGTTGTACATTCTCTGCCAAGATCACAAAATTTAAGAAAAATCGTCTAAAGGGGATAGATGTTAAGCCAAAATAGCTGATGGGTGCCAACCAGCTGGAACACAGTTTGGCACAGAAGGAGCTGGGGGTCCTGGTGGACACCAAGTTGAACACAAACCAGAAAGATGACTCTGCTGTGAACAAGGTGGATGGTGCCTTCAGCTGGATTAAATAAAGTATTCCCAGCAGGGTGAGGGAGGTGATCTTTCCCTCTGCTCAGCGCTGGTGAGGCCACACCTGAAGTGCTGGACCCAGCTGTGACCTCCCCAGCACAAGAGAGAGATGGAACAGCTGGGGAGAGACCGGCCATGGGACATGAGGATGAGTAAGGGCTGGGGCATCTCTCACAGGAGGAAAGGCTGAGAGAGCTGGGACTGTAGCCTGAAGGGGAGAAGGCTCAGAGGGGACCCTACAGACACATAAACACCCAAAGTGAAGGTGTGAAGAGGATGGAGCCAGGCTCTTCTCAGCGGTGCCCACTGACAGGACCAGGGCCCACAGGCACAAACTGAAACACAGCAGGGTCCACCTGAACATCAGGAAACACTCTCCCAGTGTGAGGCTGCCCAGGGAAGCTGTGGAGTCTCCATCCTTGGAGATGTTCAAAAGCCACCTGGACATGCTCCTGGGCAACTGGCTCCAGGTGGCCATAACTGAGCAGTGGGGTTGGACAAGGTGACCCCCAGAGGTCCCTTCCAACCTCAGCCATTCTGTCATTCACTGATTCTGCCTCAGAATGAATGCTCACTTGAATGAAAACCGATGAACTACACAGACTGCAGGCTGCAAATTGTTTCATCAGAGCTACAAAAGATGAATGAAGCCTCTTATAAAAGAGGACGCTGACAAACAGCTTTCTCTACCCAACTTACCAACTGTCTGCAATCCAGCGCGCTGCTCAGAAGGAATCACTGAGGTAACACTGGCTCTATGTATAAAAGCTTCGTGGATGAGCCTCAGCATTATTACCTAGTGTCATCAGACTTCATGCACAGTCTTTAGGTACAATGCTCAAGCAACGTATCACTCCATCTAGCACTTGAAATGCTAAAATTCAACATCAAAGAGTGATAGAAATAGACTATTATCTTATCTAGAACATCCTGTGACAGAGAATAGATGTTCCCTTCCATAAATTCTTTGGTGATTTGCCTCAACCAATTTTAGAACAATGCACATGATGAGTCCTCCCCCACTTCATTGCGAAGATTCTATTGCAGCCCAACAGTCCACAGCGTTAGGAAGTTCTTCTGATTAGTTTGAGCCCTTCTATAAATGAGTATGTCAAAACAGCACTTGTCAAAACAATTTCACTGCTAACAGGAGGCTGCAGCTGATGAGAAAATAATAAAGAGCACATTTTCTTCACTGTGGCTGGGGGGGCTGAGTGTCAGCCACTCTCCTTAAAATTCCCATGTATACCATTGTGCCAAAGGGCACAAGAAGAAAATCCAAATTACAGATTTAGATTATAATAGTGTGCACACCCTATAGCACCCCTGAGAATTTAATAATAATGAGAAATAGTCTCAATTAATTTTTTAAATCTTGAACTGATTAACAGCTTCAGAAAAGCATTTTCATTCATACAGTAATAAATTCTCCCAAGGAAGCAAATCCCCAAACAAGCAGTATAAAATGAGCTCTTGAAATTTTAAGCAGAATAATGTAAAGCATCGTTAATTAGGGATGAAAATTCAGGAAGGTTCAGGAAGGGCTGATCAATAAAGTGCAAATGATGAAAAATGTATGCTTTTGGAGAATGCGTGAACGCAATTTCATAAAAAGATGAAATCTGTGGTGGGTCTTCCACACAGCAGGCTGTGTGCTCTCATCAAGGGAAGATCCCCAGCCACCTTGGAATATATATATTTATTTCTGATAGTAAGAAGTGTGCACAAAAAGACCCTATAATAGATACCAAATAACAGAAGGCTGGAAGGGCTGCTTAAGAGAAACCCAGACTCTTGCACCACTTTGCCTATCTCCTTGTGTTCATCATGCAAGTAAAACTCATTCTCTATTTTGGTCCGCTTGAACTTTCTCCAGCCCCACCACCTTCCATCTGTTACCTCCACCACCCCCTCCAGTGCAGTTAAATTTGCCCATGTTCCCAACTCTGTCACACCATGTGACAGTCATAAAAAGCGCTTTGGTGTCGTGATTCCCCATGCACAACCCAGTGAATCTGAGAAACATGAAAAAAGTGTGCTTTTCCCAGTTAAACCTGGACACTGCCACATTTCACTTCACTACATAATCAGAGTCAATGTGTTGCAAAAAAGTCTACAAAAATTTGCTAAACCAACATAATTTATCCACTGACATCTTCAGAATAAAGGTGAGGATTCATCCCAGAAGCTCAACTGTCCTGTGCATCATCAGGAGTCAAATGAGCTGAGACACAGACTTTAAAATCCTGACTGCTTAATGTTTTCTTCAACACCTCAAATCAGAATTCGTTCCAGTGTTAAACTTACTTGTTTTATATAATACATTTAAAAATTGCAAACATTTATATGTACTTTCAGTCAAGCTAGAAAGATTTCCTCCTCAAAAGACTCAAAATTCCAAAAGTCTTAAAACCCTTCTTAAAGTGAACTTCCAATTTCACATGCACTTCTAAATCTAATTGAGGAGAGTAATGTATACCAGTGTCTGTGAAAGCACAGCGTTGCACCCAGTGTTTCTTCTAGGTGAAAAACTCAGACATTACTGTTACCCTGCTTTTTAAATAGTGCAATGAATATTTCCAAATAAATAAGAAGTGCCTTTTTCCTTAGCATAAAATGTGCTTTTTGAAAGCATATGCTTTCTCTTTCAATGCTAATTACAGATTGAATTTTTAACTTCACTAAACCATTAGTTGTGACTTTGATCAGACCCCAGTTTCCCCAGCCTGGGTGACATCAATAATTCTAATTAAACCAACTCTGAGATACGACTACATCATTTCTCTAAGCAATTAAAAATGTGCAACTGAAACAAGTAGAAAATCTTAAAAGGAAAGCCAGTGGACTCATATAATAATAATAATAATAATAATAATAATAATAAAAAAAATAAAAAAAAACCTTGCACTTCTATATTTTCCCTCATCCCGTGATCTCAAAATACTTCTTAATAGCACAATACTTCGTTAAGAAAAGAAAAACATAAAAAGCCTCTGTTTATTCGATTATCTGAAAGGGGTTTAATTATTCATGATGAAGATACAGTCACTGCTTGCTGCATGAGTAAGACCTCCACTCCACTAAAACCATACATTTATCCAAATTGGTTTTGTGCCCTTCATTTCATTAAATTAACAAAGTTTTATGATACCTAAGTTGAATCCAATTGTTTTCATTAGCATTCCCAAAGGAAGGAGTTCCTCATAGTAGTTGATTTTACAATTTGAAGACTACAATATAATTTACTCCCTTCAAAGGCACTAACCTATACAACTGTCCCCCAAAAATGTATCTGCAAAAGCTGGCACGTAGATTTTACTGGACTAGGAGGATCACCTTGAACTTTGTAGGATCTCAAACAGCTGCATGGTCTAAATATTAGTGCTCGGGGGTTTGGGGTGGTTGGAAAGACTTAGTGAATCTGGCAAGTTGAGTAAATTTGGGATTAGAAGCAACAGCTACTTGGGGTTTAACACTGGCGCTACTACTGTCCCTGTGTTTGATCTTAAACAATTTCTCTGTGTTTCTGTTTATCTGCAAGCAAATATTTTTGATACTACAAAAACCTTTAGTAGCTCTTCACATATGCTTCAGATAGTATGTAGATGAAAGAATGAATACAAAAAATGCTATCATTTTACAGAGAGATTTTATATATGAATGTAAGTATATGCACAGTCTGTGTTTCAGAGCTCCATTATCAGTGAAATGAAGTTGGTCTGTAGCACAGGGGATACCAAACATAAAAAAAAAAAAAAACCCAACCAACCAACCAACCACCAACAAAAAAACCCCAAAAAACAAAAACCAAAAAACAAACAAACAACAACAAAAAAGTGAGCATCTCTGAAAAAAAGCTGTCCTTTGCATATTTATGCATTTAGGAGCAAGACTAACTTCGAGGAGAAAAAAAAAAAATCAGTGTAAACAGAGCACTTATCCTGTCCCTTTAGATTTCTTTCCTTTATTGTGCTGGCTATGCATCTTTCTTCAGAGACTGTGGTCTCCATCCTGCACATTAGATCCAGATCAGAGATTGGGTGAGGTGAACGACTCCAGTGTGACAACTGTGACTCATGTCATGAACAAGGACAACAGCAGCGGTGGCTTAGCCATGAACATCAAGAGAACATGAGCAAGAAGAGGGTTGTAAGGGAAACTGTTCCACAGTAGAAAATATGATCTCAGCTAACAAATAGCAACAGACAGTGGAAATTACTCTTAGGACCACATGAAATCACCTAGTATGTCGTAGTTTATAAGATTTAAATCACTTGAGAGTCAGTAAAAAAGATGCTTACTGCCTGACAGTGACTTAGGCCAATGGTGGCTCTAAAATAGATGAGCACTTAATACCAGTAAAGCATGTGGCATGCCACTGGCAAGGAACCTGGGACCACCAAAGCAGAATATAAAATATCTGGCTTTCCAAAACAAGGTTTTTACAGATTGTGAAACACAGCAGAGAAAAGGCAAAATGAGAGATGTGCATTTTATTTGTTTCTTAATGTGCCAACTTAGAAATCCTACAGACTGTCATCTAAATTTATGAAATACAGTAAAAGAAGATGCCTTCTTTACTTATCCTTCAGTTATCTAACATACTACACCAAAATTCAGCAGTCTTTTAGATGCAAATCTTACTTTCTTTAATATCTAGTCAAAATAATGATTTTGTATTTTTTTTTTAAGATGGGGTCATTTATTATTCTCCTATGGATACTTTCTTAGTAAAACTACCTTATTTTCCAGTAACTGAAAATTCGGTGTCACAGATTTTCAGTTATAGGAATAATTTTAGTTCAAACCATATCGTCAGTAGAGAGTTGGGTGCTTTCAGGCTACAATTCATCTAACACATCCCTCAGATGCTTCCTTAGGAGAAGATGCATCATGCATCAGAAACACCTATTTCTCTCCACTCACTGTAACAAGAAGTTTAGATGACTACCTCAAAAGCAGACAGCCATGATCCCTCTCATTAGAACAGGGTAAGAACAATTCTATTTCAGTTGGCAAAGCATGCATCTACATGAGAAAGAATCAGTGACAACTGTGCCAAAGGGAAGTGGTCTATAAGTCTAAATTACATATCAGAATCTGTGACTAATTCAGACTGGCTGGGGTGTCAGAGGTCTCTGACAACCAAGCTGCTGTATCCCCCATCGTGGGGGCAAACCAGAGCTGCTCAGCTCAGAGCTGGAGGTGTGGAACCCTGCTCAGATGTGCCCCCTGGAGATGTCACACCCTCCTTGGCTGATGCATTTCTTCAGGAGCAGCAGTAGCAACTGCACAGAGCACAGCAGCTGTGAGGAACAGCTCCAGACACCCATGGGAGGCCACTTCTCAGAAAGCTGAACGTAAATTTGAAGGGCTCATCTTCAGGGCATGTAGACAAGTAAGCTACTGGGGCTGGTTTGGTCTCTTTAATGGTCCAGTGGGAAACCCTGGATGGAGGAAAGAGTTTAAAAGCCATGAAAACAGAGTTTCTAACAATGTTTTAAGGGAGATATATTTCACAGTAAGCCTGCTTTTTATTTTTCTTTTATCCATTTTTGTACCTTCCTGTTTCCTTCCTTCCTTTTTATTTTCTTACATAGAATAAAAAGCTCATGTGACACATAAAGAAAAGTTAGCACAAGGAAGAATATTCCATACACTGAGCAACACAAATGCTGCCTTTTTTACAGACCATGCTTTGAGCCTTGTCCTAGGCTGGCTCTTTTTTGGTTGCTTGGACTATTCCAGAAAAGTACTCCTACCCTTTCAAAGTCAAACAAACCACACATGTTCTGCTGGCAAAACCTCGATCAAGTTAATTGTGTTCTTGCACCTGCCAGTGATCTCTCATCACTTCATTTGAAATCTTTTTATTTACAAAGACCTATGTAACAGAGAGTTTTTGGCCTAAGCACACATAGAACATTCCTCCATTTCCAAGATGGGACTAGAATCTTCTGAACTACTTTAAGAGCTTTCATATTTTATAATCTTTCTCATCAAAGTTTAAACTTTTACTTTCATTTATATTGCTTTTAGTCAAAGGCATCTCTTTTAGCCCTGTTAGAATACTGAAAACATGAAATGACAACTGGGTTTCCTAGGAAGAACTGAATATTTATGTCTTTATTTTCCAGGTTCACTGTGATGCTTCAAAAATATTAAAAAAATAAAATTGCTTCCTCCATTAAAGGCCATCAAAATAATACATAGTGTACAAAGAAATCCCTTTTCCAATTGCTGCCAGCCCTGGAGCTATCTACAGCAGCTATTTCATGACACACAGTTATGCAGGCAAGGACAAAGAGAAAGACAAAGACCACAAACATTAGACTTACTTTAAGGAGCATAATATTCCAGAGAGAAGTTTTTCAAGAACATAACCCTGGCTGTGTCAACACCAGAGATCATACTGTGGTGAAAACTGGTTCAGCTTCCGATTTCAGATCACTGTGCACTCACCTTTGCATAACACCTGTAAAGGTACCATTTTCCCTAATTCAATTCCCATCCTGATGTGGAGTTATAGGGCCATATTTGAGCTCCATGGACCGCACTTTCAGGAAGGAGATGCAATCCCCTAGAGCGCTACCTTCCAAGTATCTCACATCAGAAAAAAATAAATATTAACAAAAAGTCAGGATAGAAAACTTAATTCTGAATGAAAATTCCATCTTTTTTTTTTTCACTACATCAAAGCATGCCCTGTATGTTGCAAAGGTGCAGTTTGGCACTTGGATCAAAGCATCTCCTGGCTCTGTTGTACTGAAGCTGAAGCGTCAAACTGTTTCACTGCAACACTAATAAGAAATGCTTTGATGTACTTACGTGTGTGTGTGTGTGTGTGCGTGTGTGTAAAGCACTTCAGTAATTACTTAGTAACCCATAATATTATAAATAATTTACCCAACTATAATTTCTCATTGTGATATGTCACTGAAGTTACCCCAACCATTACATGACTGTTACTGACATCTTATCAGGCAAGATGGAAACAGACTCTGAAGTAACCTTTTGAAATGCAGACATTTCCTGTGGAGGGGTTTTTGGTGTGTCCATCAGAGAACAATGTGCAGGGGAACAATAACAGGGCTAAAGAATATCACTCAGGTACCTTCTGATTAAATTAGAGTTGAGGGACATTCTCATCCTCTGCCAAACATTAAAGAAGACAAGAACTGGTGCATGAAGAACTGGCCTGGAGCCTGTGACGAGATATGTCCATCAGAACAAGTCCACAGAACTATCTTCTACCTCTGGTAAATTGCATCTCCACAGGTTAACATCAAATCATACCTGATCTCGTTCCAAAACAGATACTTCCAGAAGCTGACATAAAAATGGGGATCCCCAATTCCCCCACTGGGTAGCAGAGACCTGGCCCTGCTCTCCAGCACAAAGAGCAGCTCCTACATCTGTAAGGGAAGAGAGCACATCCCTCCCAGAACACTGAACTTCTTCCCAGCCCTTCCCAGCTCTGGGGGTCAATTAGCCTTCCCATCAGGACTCTAGAACAGGGCACATATTCAACTACACTGGGACGTGTAGGAAGGGAAATCAAAACATTCAACTGAACATGTGTCAGCCTTGGATCTCTGGGGAGAACAATTTCCAAATGTGTTGAACTGGGTTTGCATGGCCAGGTTTTGGTAGCGGGGGGGGCTACAGGGGTGGCTTCTGTGAGAAGCTGCCAGAGGCTTCCCCCATGTCTGGCAGAGCCAGTCCCTGGAGGCTCCAAGATGGATGAGGCTGGATCCTGCTCTGATTTTATTAGTAATACATTCAATGAAGTTCTCTAATTAGAGCTTGTTTTGCCTGTGCTGGTATTTGGTGAGTCATCTCTCCCTGTGTTTATCTCAACTCATGAATCCTTCATTTTATTTTCTCTCCCCTATCCAGCTGTGGAGGGGAGCAAGAAAGAGGCTTTGACTCTGAGATGAGCTCCGTTGGTCAGAGCAGGGTGCTGGTAACACCACGGTTGTGGGTTCAATCCCTGTGTGGGCCATTCACTTTACAGCCGGACTTGGTGAACCTTATGGGTCCCTTCCAACTCAGAATATTCTGTGACCTGGTGGGTGCCTAGTATCCAGCCAGGGTCAACCCACTACACTCAAATCTCTTTGAAATCTCATTTTTTTTCCCTGTGCAAAAGATTAGAAAGTCAATTTCAGGCTTCACAGTCTTGAAAATTTTATTAAAAATAAATCCAATATAATAATAATTCTCTTAATTTTTTAGTTCTGCTTCATAGTTCCAACACATTACTAGAAGTGAGGGATAGCAGAATGCATTCTTGTTTTAGCTCTACAGAGGACCCACTCTGAAGCTGCTGAGAAACAAAGATAAAGTTGACAGTTTATCCTTCTAACTTGAAACAGTTTTTATCATTTCCAAGAAAACTGAATAGACTTTCACATGCAATTAATCAGCTGGATTGCTCAGATTCACATTAATTATTGTTCTCATTATTCACCACCTTCTTATTTGTCTACACTACCCTTTTTAGCAAAACACCGTATTATTTTTCTTCTGGTTTTAAACATCTCCTTTGGTTCTACAGCTCATAAAATTCTGCTTCTTGAACATCATAATGCTATTACTTCATCCTTTTCTCTACTTCTGCACAGTTCGTCTCTAAAGCTTGTGGTCTCCATTGGTTTATAATTGCTTACCATTTACTATATTGATAGTTAGAGACGACTTAGTGATATACATTAGCACGAGGACAGAAAAACAGTTGTCTATTTCAATAGCACATTGAAAATATAACTGAAGAACATCAGAAAATAACTGATCCATATTCTGAAGCACTGGTTGTCAAATGCCATTTTTGCTTACATTAAAAAAATTGATAAATCATATATCTCATCATTACCTTTTTAAAATTTATTTTATGATGATTTTAAACTTTCATGGTTTTCTTTTTTTAATATTACTTCTTAACACAGTATGCAGTCTTTGTGCAGACATAAAGGGTTTTAATTAATTCAGTTTCTTAAGATAGATTAGGCTGTTGCTACTTGTTACAGTTTCTCCAATGTATACTATAATTTAATGGCTTAACACTAATATACACACTAGTACCACTGTTAAGCCATGAAAAGCCAACAAGAGAAGAAAGAAAGAATATATCAACAGCAATACTGAAGATGAAATTTTAGTATCTCCATTCCTGAAGAATTTCTGGAAGTATTTTCAGATTCACAGGACAAAATACTTCAAAACATACCAAAACTTAGCTTTTGACACACTAGTATTTTCTCTAAAAGTGAATTCCAACTTCTTAGCTGCATCAAGAACTCATCATTCACCTCAGATATTACAGGTACTTGCCATAATATAAGTTTCACAGACAGAGAAAAATGAGCCTGGAGCGATGAGGGAAGCACCTCCAGTCACTTAAGTTAGTGGCCTAGTCAGGACTAAAATCTATAGTGTCTATGAATTTATTTCCTGACAGTAGACATTCAATTACACCACTGCAGCAACACTTCGTAAATGTGACAGTTTGGATCACGTGTAATAATTAATATACAACTTGAAACTCTATTAAGCAACCTGAACAAAATTTGTAATCCAGAAAAGACTGAGCAATTTCATAGATAGAAAAGAGAGTACCTTTCATTCCTGCTACTTCGTACTAAATTAAATGCCTTGTCTTTTCAAAATGTAAGTAATTTCCTATTTGCATTATAATTATACTGTGAAACTTTCTGTGGATAATGAAATAAGTTTAGGGAGCAGCATTTTGGCCCTTTAATCTCTTGAGAAGCAAAGAGATGGAAGCAAGGTGGCCAGAAAGAGAAAAGAGAAAATGAGAACAAATGGTGAGGTTACAAAAAGTGTGTGTGAAATGATGATAACAGTTCGGACCAGCCCCAAAGAGCCTATCATTATAAAGATGTATTTCCATGTATCAGTATTTCTAATAAATAACAAATTTCAACTCTGAAATGAGCCTACTTGTAAAACTTTCTTTGAAGGCTGTTCCATGCCTTACTCCTGCAGCTCCAACAGCCACAAGCTCATCCATCCACACAGAAAGGACAATACTTTCAGGTAACTAGGAACACCCTTGCCCTCCTTCCCCAGCCCACTGCATTTTGCCAACTTTTTAAAAACGAGAAAAAGCAAAAAGGAAAGCATTCTGGTGCTCGAGTCCTACTGCTGGCTGTGCCACTGATCTGCTGGTAATGATGGACATATTGTTTGAATTTATATCCTGCAAAGACTGTTTGGGGGTGGGGAGAGGAGCATCACTCTCAATCCTCAGGCAGCACATGAGAGACAGGGAGAGATGAGCAGTGAGAGACATGGAGGTGTAGCCATCCCTGGATTAAACAGTTATTGCTACTGGAGTCCAGCAGAGGCACCCAACCACCCTCCGAGGAATCGATGTCCATGTTTATCACTCTGGGCAAACCAACCTTCACCGGTTTCTTCAGAGTGGAACATCAACATCAGCAGACCTCTAAAGGGACCTTTCCTCAGACCCTTCCCTGGGAGGAGGGGAGATGTGCCACACCTCAAGCACAGGGAGTCATTCTACATCAAAAATTTGAGATTAAAAATATTAACAGCCACTCTGTAAGCCACGCACAACCACAAACAGAAATGCTCTGCCTAATGTCTCTGATCAAAAGCAGCAGCTACAGCTGGGTCAAGGGTGTGTTTCCAAGAGCCCAACTCCAGGGCAGGATTCTTGGAGCACTCTTGGGTCTCAATAAAGCTTATTCTGGAGTTCTAGTTACAATGGCTTCAGCATGAAGTGCAGGGCTGGGCATCCCTGATAAGGTAGATAAATTGGATACATACAGAAGCAGAACTTAGGGCCTCCAGGACATTCTACCTGTGAAAACAGGAGCATTCACAGACATACAATTACCAAATGTAATGAGGGACTACACAGTAGGACATCTAACTTTACTTCTTCACTGCTTCATTACAAGAGAGCCATGCTTTTCCACCTATGCCATCTCAGTATACTCAGCAATAAAATCAGAGTAACAGTACCCTTAAAGTTCATGGCAGCTTACTGATAAAAAAAAAGAGAACTGGGAAAGGTAATGTCTTTAAACATTTATCTTGGAGCTCATCTCGTATTTTTACCAAAGACACAAAAAAGGAGGAACAGCTTTGGTGGATATGACTGGTATAACTCTGCCAATGCCAGGAAATACCAGAATTTCATTCTGAAAGGAGGGAAAAGTCTTGGCTAATAAAAATGGAATGAAAAGTAATAATATAATGTGCTTTGTGATTCTCCTTGAGAGCCTAGTAATAATAAGCATTTCTACTAAAAGTTGGGAAATTACCAGTGAAAAATTATTGGGGAGGATGAAGACCATGTTAATCAATCAGAGGATGATAGGATAAGGAAGATTAGCTTTGCTGAAAAAGGCAAAAGCTATCTAGAATTTATCAACAGAAGCATTTGTAACAAAAACATAAAACTATTAAGGCCATGAAACAAGCCACAGTGATGCTTATCTCAATACAATTCTTCTCTGCTCAAGAATTAAAAAAAAAAAAAAGGCAAGAACTGAAGAGAGGCACTAGGACGTACAACAAGCTATTTTATGAAAAGTAGTGCTCCTCACTTATTTTGCCTGGCACATTCAAAGCCAAGAGGAGATATTATTCCTTTATGTAAACTCATTAGGACAAGTTATAAAAAGGGGTTTTTTTTTCATTTAAGAGGAAGAATACAAGTGGCAGAACACCAATACAAGTGAATATTAACTGTCAGGAATAAGTCTTGAATGGAAATCAGTGGAAGACTCCTAGGCATAAGAAAGTAATGTCTGAAATATCATTGCAGACTGAGGAGCAAAATAGTAACTTTTTACTTTTAAAGAAATAGCTATTTTTAGGACAGATCTGACAAATCCATAAAAATGACTATGTGACAGTCTCCCATGGTAAGTGGGAACTAAATTAGATCATCTGAATGCTCCTGATGCAGTTATAAAATGCTAGAGACATTATTTTATTAATAATATTTGTTAATATACAATAAAATTCTAAAGGAGACAACACTGTTTATTCTTCATGATAGCAGATACCACATGGCAAACCCTGAGCCATTTTCCCTTTCCTGTCTAAACTGAACTTGTCTGATTTCCATTGTAATTTTATTCTTTGTTATCAAATCCTTGCCACCACGTACCAAGAACCCTTGCTTCTTCCCAGACCAGCCAAACAGCACTTTGACTACAAAACATAGGCTTCTTTCAGACAGGAAGGACTGAGGAGAGGAAAACTAATGAAGATTCCACATGTATTTTTCAAAAATGTTTGTTGCAAGTGCAACTTCTCCTGCGATACTGCTGGGAACCAGCCAGATCCAGCTAGATATAAACCTCATCGCCTCCAAGTAACTACCTTCTCCTTCACATAAGGCCCAATAGATTGTAAGAGCTAATTTAAAAACATTACGATTTCTTGTTCAAATGTGCAATTAAGAAGAGAAATGAAGATTGAGATTAGCAATGGCAGAAGATCTTTAAACTTTATATTACACAATTAACATTTTAAATAGAGTGGGTCAAAATAACTAGGCTTTTTAGTTGTTTGCAACATTGGAAAGTGAAACAACCATGCTTCAGGTCAAATAATGCTTCGTTTATTTTTTAGCATTATTTTAATGTTTTCAAGGGTTTGTAAAAGCTGTTTCACATTTAAAATGGGAAACATTTGCAGAGGTTTCCAGCGCTGCTCCTAAGTTTACAAACAGATACAAAATTATACTAGACCCTTACAGTTGGAATAGGCATACATGAAATCCTGGTGTGTTGTCAATTACTCTCTCTACGTGTGCACAGAGATTTATTCTCCTGGAAACAGCTCATTTAATCAGAGGTACCTCTGACTACTGAAATTAATGGAAGTTCAGGGCAAAGGGTTACAAATGATCATTTCACAATGCTCATTAAGAGGACTGCTGAGCAGCAGTGTCATACAGAAATATTCTGATTTATTTAGCAGAAAGTGGGTAAATAATGCAGGCCAATTTTCAAGAAATTAATAGAGATGAAATAGAGTTGAGTCATTGTGCTCAGGCTGTTCTACCTTGAACACTTTTGCTGGCCCAGCTCCTCTTCCCTGACCATCCATGCCGGGAGAACTATACAGCAGTGCAAGACCTGGAACAGATCACAGCCTGAGTGTGATGCCATACCAGAACGAAATCAAAGCCATCACCACCTTGGAAGGAATGGACAAAAGCACTGTGTATCCTCTCCTGATGTTCACATTCCTGAGAGGGTCTTACCTACACTATTATGTCCACCAAAGAGCAGGTAACAAGCTTAATGGCAATGTGGATCAACTGAAGATCCAGAGGAGAGGATAGTAAGAATGATAAGAGGTCTAGAAAACATGGATTCAAGGGAATACTGCAGGAAAGAATATACAGGTGAATATAAACTGAAGATACAAAAATACGTCTTATTTTTGAAGAGAACTGAAATAGTATGCTTAAATTACAGCAAAGCAGATTTAAGATATTAGGTCTCAAGTTCCTATTCTGTTACTGACTTAGCAAACTCAGGGAGCGAGAAAATACTAATTTCCTTCCACATCTCTCATTACTTTTGTGTTCTGGTAAATGCAGCTAATTGGGGAGGATGTAGAAGCAATAGGAATTCCTGAATTCAGATCTTGGCATCGAAGAAAAGGAGGAGCCAAATGCCCCAGATACTGTGTTTAAAATTCTTTCTGGCCCACTAGGAGATACATTTATATATTCTATTATGAATTTAAGCACAGTTTGATACTTTTAAAAGCCTTCCTAATCCTCTTTCTGGCAATAACTCAGTAGCCTACCACAGCCAGCTTGGCAGGATTCTCCTCTACTTCAGCTTTCTACCTTGGTTTTCCCAAGGTGTCTCACAGATCACAAGGTATCTGGAATTTTGCTGAAGAACTATCCCATTAAAGAGCTCTACCTCAGAGAATTAAGAGTTTCCCAGCTCCCTAGAACGAAGATCTCAAAAATCTCCTGAGCAGAGGGTGACACTTTGTTCAGCCAGGTTCACAGATGAAGTATTAATTGTGCCAAGGAGAAACATCAATAGAAGAATGAAAAAAATTAGTCACAGATTCCAAGAAAATGTACCCCACTCTAATTCATTACTGTCAGCTAACTCAACACAGCTACAGAAGGGTAAAACCAGGTTGATCAGAATAAAATCAAATTCTTTCCCTCAAAGGCAGCAATATGTTTGATCCCATTTTAAGGCAGCTCTCTACATTTTTTATGCGGTAAATAGCAATTTTAAGAGTATTAAATGCCAAATGCCACAAACCACACACATAAAATGGAATATATAAATTACATCACAAGATATTGAGGGATATCACCATGACATTTTCACTGAAGAAACTGACAGCCCTGTTATTGTCTGGAAAGCTGTCTGTTAACTCCTAGATAACATGTGATTCATAACTAAAATAACACAAGCAGATTCCATTTACATTTTTAATGAATTTCCAAAAATACTTTTAGCTAGCAGGTGATATTGTGGTGGAAAGAAACACAAGCTCTTGTGCATGAGTAGCAATGAGTGAGAAAGATCAGACAAGAGAGTGAACTTTAACAACAAACCTGGCCAACACAGAGGCAGTGTGGAAGAAGGTAAAGAAGAAATCCATCCCCCATACCACCACCTACATTTCTCAACTTGGTTTTTGGAGTGCAGCACCTGTAAAGGTGGTGTTAAGCATGAGTTTATGCCCTTTCTCATCACCTCTCCTATGAGGAACACTTGAGAGCAGGGGTTGTTCAGCCTGGAGAAGAAAAGCCTCCTGGAAGATCTTGTTGTGGCTTTTCAATACTTGCAGGGGGCCCATGAGAAAGATGGGGAGAAGCCTGTTGTGATAGCACAAGGAGTAATAGTTTTAAACTAAAAAAGGGTCAATTTAGATTAGATATAGGGAAAAGATTTTTTATGCTGAGGATAGCAAAACACTAGAAGAGGTTGCCCAGAGAGGTGGTGGATGCCCCATCCCTGGAAACATTCAAGATCAGATGGGACAAGGCCCAGAGCAACCTGATCTAGTTGAAGATGTCCCTGCTCATTGCAGGGGGTTTGGACTAGATGAGCTTTAAAGGCCCCCTCCAACCCAAACTATTCTATGGTTTCCCAGTGCAAACCCTCAAGCCATACTATGCCTGCCGAGCAGTCCCAGGCTGGCTGAAAAGGATGCGTTTTGTGAGAGGAGGCCTAGGAAACGCCTCTTGCTGCTTCCATACTATTATTTGTCTCTTCTAAGCACTGCCAGGAGGGAAATTCAAAATTCTTCCCCCTCCCTCTCATCTCAGAGAGGCAACAGATGCCTCACTTGGCTGTGAAATGCCACTGCCTCTCCACAGGGGAATGGTGGGGAGGACCAATCCTGCTGTGGTTCTTGGCTGGATTGCAATGGAGCCCCAGCTCTGCTCATGGGAGGGGAATAGGAGGAGTGCTCCCACCTCCCCAGAACAGCACCAAGAGCAGCTGACCCACAGAGTGGCTCTCTGCAGAGCAAAGAAGCCAGCCCTTTTCAGGTGTCACCTTCCAGCTGGGCTGGCCTTACAGGAGACAGAGAGAAAATTCAGTGTAAGCCAAGCCTGAAGCGTAACCAGTTATTGGGGCTGCTCCTATAAAAGAAGAAACACTGTTATGATCAAACCATCAAAATTTCTGGTTACAACTTGGCAGCGGTTTGTATATGAGCAGGTGATACCTTCAAAACCAATATATTTTCTTCTTTTATTATGGAGGTAAAAAATAGCAAAGTACGTATTTTGGACTTTTGTATTAGGGAAAGAAAAAAGAGCTCTCAGGCAGAAACCTTGAATGTCAAGTGATTTTTATGGCTATGAAATGGACCCTGAAAACCAGAGGGTTTTAACAGAAGTGTCAGTCACAGTCCGTAACTACTTCCACTCCAAATTATGACACAGGTACTTATTGAGATTTTTAAAGCAACATATGCATCAATACTAGGTGGCTAATCTGCAGATCTCTAGGACCAAGAAAATTCATTCAGGAACTCGGGATATTGCCAGCATTCATGCCTCCTACTCTTCATGAAGTGAACTGAACATATTGTAAATGAGGCTCCTGCTTAGCCTTATTTTAATCACTTCTAAATTGGATATGGTTCTCTCTTCACCTTGTCCTTTTACAGTATTACATAGTCTCCTAAAAATCATGATAAATCACCTCTGAAGGTTATATGCATTAGAGTGCTTTCAGAAGTAAGACTCATAAACCTTGTCAAAACGTACATGCTGCGGGGTGGTATTTTGAATTTGAATATAATCATTGCCTTTTAATCACAAGACATTTTCTAAGAAACTTTTTCATGCGAATGAACAGTGCTCTCATATGAATTAACAGCTGAATTTCTATCATATCTCTCCACATTGATTTTGTCAACAGAACTACATTTTCCTTCAGCCTAAACATAATCCTAAATGACAGTAAAAAAAGCCCTGATTTTCTGAAAAGATCTGGCAAGATCAAAGGATTGGGAAGGTGAGCTTTCATGAAGTGTTTCCATGGGCAACTGGTCATACCAGAATTGGATGTAGGGAACCTTGTGGAGATACTGATTTTTAACAGCAGTAATGACAGCACTGCATTCTTCTGTAAAGAAGCAGCACTTCTGACCTTGCTCATCTTTGACATCTAAAATGTGTCAACACATTGTTCAATGCACACAGTTTTGAAATACTCACAAAATCAGAACTAACACAAATTCTTGGAATTAACGGAATGAAAATATTGTGCAACATTCCAAGCCTCAGACCAGGCTGGACCTGTGGAACATAAGCTTTGTAACCTGCCGAAAGCAGCTCTGCCCTTTCTCTACCGCTTGCTCAGGACTGAATTTCTGTCCAGCTCGCCCAGAGACTCCCAGCTTGCTCACATAGAGAGCCTGAATGGCACTTTGAAACAGAAATGGGGCGAGCTGGGGCTTGAAACTGTGTTTAGTCAGTGGCTGAGCATTCTGCATGGAGTGCACAAAACTCTGTTGAAATTCTATAGCATTTTCAAGCTAAAAATATGCAGATAACATATAAAGAGTGACAAAACGTACTGCCAAATCTCCACTATTATTAGCACACTTATCATCCTACCATTCAGCTAAACTGCCTGTGTTGACCATGGTTTTCCAAGGGAGTATTTGTATTTCTCCAGCACTGGAGCAGATGAGGTTTGAACCCAAGCTATCACCAATCTGCCCACCCCACACATGACTCTCCAGATTGTTTCTTCAGCAGTTGGTCCATACTGAGCAGCAACCTGTTACCTTTCCTTCAGATCTGTGAGTCAGATGGAAAGAAGATACAGAACGCACAACTGCCCACCTCAGGAAAGGCAGCGCATTCTTTACCATTTCTTTAGCTCCTCTGGTGCTCAAGTGGTTTGTTTAGGACATCACTAGGCTCAAAAGTCTCCAAAAAAAGAAAAATACAGTGTTTCAGAGAAAAGGTTAAATCACCCTGTGTGTTCTGGGTGAGAGAACTATACATAAAAGAACTCCATCCATACCTGCCATGAGCAAGAACAACAGTATTAACTGAATAATAACATTTTAGCAGCCAAAATATTTAATTCAAGGTAGCAGGAGAAATAATCTGATATTCAGAGGATTACATACGTCTTTTGATCAGCACAGCCAGTACTCTTGTTTCATATCCTTGAATAGAAAGACCAAATCAGCATAATCTTATAGTATACATATAAAAACATGTTAGGTTTTTTTGTAAGTAAGAGATTCAAGTTTTGGCCTTCCATAAATCTGAGATTATTCTCCTTCCTCAAAAAAAATTATTTAATGAACAACAACAGAGTAATTTGACATGGCAAAATACAGCCTTCTTTTCTTTGCAAGATTCCTGAAACTCAGGACCTACAGATTTCCCCAATATGGTCATTTTTCATCTCTGTTACACGGTTACAGACCAGATAAGGAAAAAACAAAAGAGACCATGGGGCAGCCAGGGAAACACACAATAATCCTCAGCAGAGGATCAAAACAAGCTTTGAGAAAACTAACTCTGGGTTTTATTTTTTTATAAAAGAAATGTATTTGTTTCCCAGTGTGCTTGAACAGCAGGAGATCTATGAGCAACCAAAATAATGTGCACCTCAAGCCCAAAAGTGCCGTTATTTATTTTAGTCACAGAGCACAAGAAGCTGTCTTCACAAAGCAGCCTCTTTCTACCCTTTCACAATCAGACTACTCGTTGCATTTTAAGAACAGACACACAAACCCACATGGAGGATCACATCTAATTAGTATTTTTTGAAGTGCATGTAGCATTCTCTCAGCATTATGTGGATTTGACACACTCTAAGACTCTAGCTCAGCTGTCTGTTAAAAATATTTAAGGTCTCGCTCCCTTTTTTCTCTTTCCATGGTGATTCTGTAAGATAAGACAAATGCCAAAGAAATCTACTGTTTAGCTGCAGAGATTAAAAACAACGGTCAAGGGCAGAGGAGGTGGGTGAGAGAATGAAAAATAACTCAAATGTCCTGGCTTACCAAGAATGAAGCACAAATAAAATCAGGCAAAAAGGTCAGTGAGAGTTATCATCACAACATTTTTCATGCAGCCCCAAGCAGGCTCCACTACAGTTGAAAGCTGTCAATCAGAGTGCTTTAAAGCTGATTAGGAGCCTCCTTTTATCAGTCACACACCAACACATTCAATCGTTTTTCCTAAACCTGAAGAAAGCATCTGTTTTCTTTCCTCTCTGGGCAAATCAGTCTTTCTGCACCAAGACAACAGCCCACAGAAGAGTGAGCCACAACAAAGACTGTGGTGTTGTCAATTCCATGAAAAGCCATGTCTAGCTCTACCAAAAACTTCTTTCAATAAAGCGAACAATTTCAAACAACAGCCAAGAAATTCCCAATTCTCAGTTGCACAAACACCACTTTCACATAGAAGCTGACTGCCATCAGATTCATGAGATGCTCTATTTCCAGGTATGTCCGTAAAATCTAGCACAAAGTTTGCAGTAGGAAGAAACAGGGATAGAGGTTAAGAGACCTCTGTTGTCAAAGCAAATTTCATAGTCTCATTTCAATTGGAAGTGTGACCATTTTTCATCTATACTCACAGAGGAAAGTAGGAAGAGGCAAAAAAGAAAGAATAATTATAGTTTATGCTCGTATCAAAGGGTTTTATATAACCCATTTTTGTTTGTTTGCCTGTTTTTGTGGATTAACAGAAAAACAAAGAAAAAACAGTATTTCAGAGGAGTAGCTGCCACAATACTCATGGAGGTGCATAATCTTGTTTCAAAGAACTGGGACAGTGAGAACAGTTCCAAACTTACTGTTCTTACTCAGACTTCCAGCAGTCAAACCACTGATACGTTTCCTACAGTTTCTTCCTCACAGCATCCTCTTATAATTTATGAACATCCATCTCTCACACAATAAAACAGGGGTTTAGAAAGCAGTGCGTGTTTTTGGACAAGTATGTCCCACAGTTTTGATTTCAAGAAAATACTTGAGCATTCTCACTGCTAGTCTGTAGGTGGAGGCCCTTCTGCTTAGATCTCTGTTATATCTCGCTCACACATAAAACCCCGAACAGATCGTAGTGGGCCTCAATGAACATAAGGGGTGACATTAAATATGTCTGAAATTTACTGCCCCTCAGTGTTACTCATCCACCTGTTATATCAGAGTAATTGAACAACCAACAAAGACTCTTCCCTATCAGTATGGTGGAAAGAAGGGGTCACAAGATGTCACAAGAGCTTTCTTCTGCAGAGAAGTTAAGAATCTTTATATTTGCAATCCAACAGTTTGTTCCACCCTTTCTGCAGCCTGGTGATTTAAAATTGCTCCCCTTTTGAGCAGAGAGATTTATTCAAGCCTTGCTTCAGACAGGTCACACTGAACAATGTATGGGCAAGCGACAGCTGGGTTTTACCCTCAGTGGACAAAAACAACAAGTACAAAATGTGGCATGAAAGGGTGTCAAGGAAGTCTGATGGCTCAGGTGACAAGAACTGTGTGCAGGATGTCTACCTGCCACTCATGTACATCATATTCAGTCCTAACCATTTCCACAGGTACTCTGCTGTCAGAAACCTCAGATCTACTGAAAACAGCAAAACAAAGGTCTCCAAAATACTGAAGAATAAAGAAAATGAATCCAAGCAACTGTCTGAATTCCCTGAAACAAGAGATGTGAAACAAAGTATTTTTTTCTCTCATAAAAATATGCAGTCACAAGACTACACTGTTTTCTGTGAAAAATTATATTCTTCTCAGAAGTCTTGAAAATCAATTATATATTGTATTGTAATATTAGAAACAATATATAGCATTTGAAAGCATGACTAAGTAATAATAGATGTCAAGAGCAAATTACGTGGAGTAAGAAAATCTGCCAAAATAGCTTGAAGTCAAAGAAAAGGCTAATCAGAGGAAACGCACGCCTTTTAATTATCAAACCTTGAACACTCCCTTGCAGAAGTATCTCCAGTACAAACTGCTCTCTTGGTTTCTGTGCAAAAAGTAATATGGGCAGTGCAGTATGAGGGTCTAAAAGGTCATACAAAGATACACACACACAAACTGCCTTCGCTTCTGACATATTTTCCATGACATTAAATTCTTGCCAGCTTCATTATTTATATACTTCTGATGCAAGCAGATTCCAGAAATGAAGACACCAAACAGGAAGGCTGGTTGCAGGCTGGAGCTACATGTATCTCCCAGAGGGACCTATGAGAATCACATTCAATAACATAAATGGCATTACAGTGTAAACAAAATTTAACCCAGGTGAAATGAATAAAGCAGAAAATGACCGAATTAAATGAAGATGACAGGGTGGAAATGTTTTCTATGAAGATATAGCTCCATAATATATTCATAGCCAGAGGCATTAGGACAGTTTCACACCAGTGGATGATTTTTTTATTTTTAAAGTCCTTTGCTAAAACAAATAATCACATCTACTCACTGTTTTTTAGAGAAAAGACTCTCTTTTAAAATATGAAGAAGTTGAGGTTTATATTGAATTTTAAATTACGGTAAGAAGTTCAACATAGGTGTTCCTTGTTTTTTAAAAATCCCAAATTATTTCCATAGTATTATTCACCTGGTAATTGTTACAGTTACAATACATCTACAATGTGAAGCCAAATTTGCAGTACATAAATTTAGAAATCCTCACACCTAAATGCTGTGATGCTGTCAGAGAAAATTAACAATGAAATAAAAAGCTTAATCTATGAAGTATCACAAGGATACAACTAGCTATGCTACATTATCTACCCATGACCCACATCCATCTAACCAGAGGCAGAGGAAAAAAAAATTTAAAAATTCAAGAGCATCTCAATTATTTTCACCATGTGGTTACTATTCCTCAAGCATTAGAGACCCTTCCTCAGCTCCAAAGGAAAGGAATTCATGCAATCATCTAAAGGAATTTTATATTCTAATTATCCACAGCTCTGTAAAATAATAAATCATGGAAAGAAGGTAAAATACATAAATAGAAACTGGTTTGCACCATATCAGCACCAAATCAGTTGTCTTCTTGCCGAGCTGACTCTACTCCTACAGAGGTGCTATTAGAGAAACAACATTTTGCGAAAATGCCACCGGTCTTGTAAAAATCATGACATGAACACTGCACCCACTGGTGCTGCCCCCAGCATCAACACACCAAGAGTGACCAGATGAAAAATACCGTAAGTCCTCTTTTTCTCACTTATTTTCATTTGATGGGTGCAGCCCTTATGTCCTCTTCCAAGCATCCTCTCCCACCTAAACCACTCTAAATGTACACACATGCACAAGACTGTGCCTACCACAGATTAAAATACAGAATTAGAATAATGAAAATATGATTTCTGTTCCACTTCTTCAGTACTACATAAGAATCCCTCCCCACGGGGGCTACTCAGACTCATCTGCATAATTCTACAGATCTAGAATATGTTGTTTCAGCACAGATATCCATTATTATGAAACACAAAAAAATACATTGAAAATGCAGAAATATGTAGGCTGTTTTTTTGTTGTTTTTTTCTTACTTATCTCCATAAAGAAAATGTACATAAAAATCACAAATTGTGGTTTAGAATCAGTAATGTGCAATTTAGACACAGAAATCCTTGTTTTCTGAAAACAAGCAATGACCTACACCCCACAGTACACATATAATGCTGTGTTAGTCCTGAAAGCATATTTTAGCAGTATTTACAGTTACACTGAATTTAGATTAGATTATCTCACTTTCAAATTAATTCCTGGAAGTAACAGAATGCTCACAACAACACTGGGTATTTTTGAGAGGGAAATAGAAGAAAAGTAAATGAGAATTCATAAATACTGTGATTATCTGCCAACATCTACAAGCAATTTTGGCACTCCTGCCTTGGGTGTTCTTTATAGACATCACCTCAGGCACATATAAGCTGTGTTACACGTTTTACACATCAACAAAGTATACAGGTGCAACTAAAGGGCCTGCATGTGATTTTCCTTCTAAGTAGGAGGAACAATATACAGCCAAGTCAGCCCTTGATAACAGAGCAATCACTTCATCTTTCCAGCATAAACTTGTCTTTTAAGGAGGCTTTACCTCGGCTTTTAATAACCCAAAGAAATAAAATATTCTGTCTGGCTGTCTTAAGACAGCTGTGTCCTTGGAGATGACTTTGCCAGATTCTCAGGATCTTTACTCATAGAAAGGAACCCAAGACTTGTGATGAGTTTACACCAGGTCTTGCCAGGTTCCTCCCTTGCCTTACAATGCGTGAGCCTAGTGTCTTGGGGAACAGCTGCAGCAAATTTCATAAAATAGCTGATTACTAAGGTCGATAAACAACTGTAATATCCACCCTTTTTACATGACAAATACTTTAACAGTTGTTTCCAATCAGGAAAAAATCTCTATGCCCACAAATTGCCATTGCCCATCATATTAGTGCTATTTTATACAGCACCACAAAAAAGAGATTCTGTTTTGAATTAACAACATGACAATTAAGATAGATTGTTATGGTTGACCTACTCAAAACTGGAATCCATTAAAGTTTGTTTGAATTATATGATTTTCAATATATTTTTTCTTGTTTATCCTCCCTAAACTGGATTATAAACAAAGTATATAGTCGTGTCTGATGCAATGCACTTCCTAAAACACATTCTACAGAAACTCTTCAATCAACTTTCAGGATTGTCAAGGGTTTTCTGGTTTTTACTCCCCTTCTATGCTGTAAAAACAAATAACACTACATACATTCATATACATACATACACTTTCCTGCACAATCTAAAGAAAAGATGCTCTGTGCTAAGCAAGTTCTGCTGCCTTACTTGTGGCAGCATTCCCAAAAAGTACAAATATTCACATCATGTGCCAATATGATATACACACAGAGAGAAAAACTGGAATTACACCCTCCATTCTTAAGTTTCGTTTCTTTGCTTACATTCCTCAAATTTTCTGTGTGTACACGATCTTATATGTCAGAATGCCAGCATTATGTCGCCTTTGTTCTATCCAATTTAAGCATTTTGTAACACTGTACACTAATACAAGGGTTTTTTCCAGTGAAGATTAAAATTCACCCAGCCAAAATCTTCCGAACCACAAAAAGAAGATACTCCTATCCTTCTAGTTCCCACCAGTGCTTATTCATTCACTAGAGCAATCTGAAACTGGAGGACTGAATAACAGCTGCATCCTGAGTCCAGAAATTTAGAATTGTCTACTGACCTGGGAAGGAGCCAACTATAATTCTTAAGTGTTATACAACTTCTTTAAAAATAGACAAACTGCAACCTTATAATATGTCCCAATATTTGTAAAGCTTGATGCTCACAATGTCAGATAAGTGACTCATATATTCTGAATCAAATGTTACTTTCAAATGTTTTCTGAATACATATTACCACTTAATGTTCCTTTCATTAATTGTATCTTTTTGATTAATTTTCCTTGGTTAGCATTACACTGAGATGTACTTTACATCATTATTAGACAACTGAAATCCACATGACTACTCGTAGTGGAAGACAACTTACTGGGGTAAAGACTGACAAAGCCTTTTATCACTCAGTCAGATAAATTAAGTTTCCACAAAATCCCTTTTCCCCAAATTTAATAGGTCAGGGTTTTCAGCCTGTTTCAGTAAAACTGACAGTACAAATGAAAAGCTTATGGAAACTAGGAAGTCAGTGGGTCTTTACAGGTTCATAAAGTATTTTGATTTTTACCTTATGCTTTTGATATGGTCAGTCCTTCACGTTAGGTATCATCTTTCTATTTATATTCAAAAGTAAGACATTCTAGTAATGAAAAGAAAAACATTTATGGGGTTACACCCTGGTTTGATTGGACCCTTTTCTTCATGACTCTAAAACAGCTATCTTTCCTTCAGTGGAAAACAGAAATTGGTTGTTGCACATACAGGCAGTTATTTTTAGGTTTGACTGACACAAAATTCTTCCCTCATTTTACTTCTCAATTTGGCTTAGAAAAAATGTCTATGCCCTTTAAGTCTGGCACTTAATATACAGAAGTGTAAAGAAGAGTGAAACATGAAATCTAGATATGTGAATATATTATATATAAGTTCCTTTAACTAGATTGAATTTAGCATTCATGAAAAATCCCATTAAATGCAATGAGGTGACATGTCTTCCATTTTTCCACAAGTTAACAGAGTAGCAATGTCAACTATATCACATTTCTCGCTTTGGATGTTCCTTCTCCCTGGAAGAATTTCCTCCAAAGGAGCTATTTCAATTTATTTTTACAGTGTTCACTGTTGAAGCTATACAGCAAATCGACTAAGTGACCAATTTAATTCTGCGGATTGTAGCAAGAAGATACAATAATGGATTTAACACAGCAGTAAATTTATTTAACATACAGTAAGGAAACTTTTAGCACAACTAGGACAACCTACAACTTTAACAGAGATGTGTCTTTTTATGGTGGCGGGAGGAGGGAGTAGTGGTCTACCTCCTTCTGTAAGGTTGTTCTTTTCACATTTGCAAACCATACATATCATGGAGAGGATCTGAAAAATTCCCTTACAGTCAATTCAGTGAAACAGACATAAGATACAGAGAAATTCTGCTCAATATTGATCAGATTCTGCATCCTCAGTGATCCACCACCATCCATCTACACATGCAACCTTCTTTCATCTTATTCAGTAATGAATACACCTAATAAAACCTGCTGAGAAAAGATAAGGGGAGGAGAGATTGAAAAAGAAAAAAAAATCAAATCTCTCTTCAAAAAGAAACCTATGACTCATGACTCAGTCATCTCAAAAGGGAGGCCTTAGGAATAGCCAGGCATTATCACACCATATCTGACTCCCTAACCTGCAAATGATTAATGGTATCACTGAGGGAGTTGTTACCGCTGTCAGCACACACACCTCAAATGGCATCAGCTGTAACCGCTATAAAAGCTGGAGATTTGTCTATAAAAGAACAAGATTTCAGATGGGAAAATGGAGGAAAACTTCTGAGGGATGAATAAAATATTTACTTTCTCCACACAGTTAATGGAGAGAATTGAAAAACTCTGTGTTGGACATTCCAAGGGTGAAAAACAAAACAATTAAAGGTGGGGGACAGAAAGGCTTTTCTAGAAAATTAAAGTCCCATCCCAAAAAGCAGCTTCCATTAACTTGAGAATTCACAACCTGCCAGGGTTGTAACAGACACAAAACAAAAATCTCTTGTGATACACAGAGATTTTCCCCCCATTTTAAATTCATTTTGGACAGACCGATAGGTGTTCCAGAGCTATGGCTGCCACAAGAGTTGGACAGGACAGCTGTCCTGAGAAAATGAGTATCAGGGAATAAAGCCCCTGTCCAGTCACACTACTGCAGTGGGTAGCCCTGGCTGGATGCCAGACACCCACCAAAGCCTCTCTGTCACTTCCCTTCTTAGCTGAACAGGGGAGAGAAAATATAGCAAAAGTTCATGAGTTGAGGTAAGGACAGGGAGAGGTCACTCACCAAATACCACCACTGGCAAAACAGGCTAGAATTAGAGATACTAATTGAATTTATCAATTAAAAATTCAGAGCACAATAATGAGAAGTAAAATAAACCCTAAAACCACCTTACCCTGACCCCTCCTTTCTTCCCACACTCTACCTCCTCCCCCTCCACAGCACATGGGGAGATGGGGAATGAGGGTAATGGTCGGTTCATCACAGGTTATTCCTGCTGCTGCTCTGGGAGAAGAGTCCTGTCCCTGCTCCAGTGTGGCGTACTTCCCGTGGGAGATAGTTCTCCATGAACTTCTCCAGTGTGGGTCACTCTTCCACAGTGTGCAGTATTTTCAGGTACATCCTGCTCCAACATGGGTCCCTCACAGGGTCACAAGTCCTACCAGGAAACCTGCTCCAGCATGGACTCCCCTCTCCAAGGGTCTGCAGGTCCTGCTTGGACTCTGCTCCACATGGGCTTCCCACAGGTTCACAGCCTCCTTTGGGCATCCCCCTGCTCTGGCGTGAGCTCCTCCCCAGGCTGCAGGTGGATCTGTGCATCTCCATGCCTTCCATGGGCTCAGGGACACAGCTGCCTCACCCTGGGCTGCACCACGGGCTGCAGGGGAATCTGCTCCAGCACCTGGAGTAGCTCCTGCCCCTCCTTCTGCACTGACCTGGGTTTCGGCAGAGTTGTTCCTCCCACATATTCTCACCCTGCTCTTCTCTGCCTGAAAATACTTCTGCACAGTAACTTTTTTCCCCCCTTCTTAAATCTGTTATCAGAGGCGTAACTATCATTCTTGATTGGCCCAGCCTTGGCCAGCAGTGGGTCTGTCCTAAAACCGGCTGGCCTTGGCTCTGCTGGACATGGGGAGCTTCTTACAGAAGCCATCCCTGTAGCCTTGACAACTCCCAAGACCTGGCCCCTCAAACCCAGTACAACTACTAAACTTATTTTCTGCAGGGGCTGACATAGCTCACAGCACATTCTTTACCCAGTCTGTGGTAAAGAGAAAACAAACCAACCACCCAAAACCAGAGAAGCTGCTTGGTCTCCTTCCAGGAAACCTAATCACAAACAATTGCCAGAGACAAGTTTTTCCTTACATAACCACTACCAATAACTAAACATCTCTCTCATACTGCAGTACCACCCGTGCTCCAAAACATCAAATGAAAATGCAGGAGATCTTCATAAAACATCTGTAGATTGGAATTCAATCCTCCTAAGTGGTCATGTAAGCAAGTAAAATACACATACTGGCCATACATTGACTGATAAACAGTGTCAGTGCTTTGATAAAACTCTAGAGAAGAACCGACCTTCTCCTCATGACTACACAGCAATTTCACTTCTGAGCCTGAAAACTTCCACTGGTTTTCAAGGTCAGTGACTCGAATGCAAAAGAAAGGACAGGCCCATCCTGGCAACTTGTTGTAATACTGTCTTGAAAATGAGAAAAATCTATTTAATCTCTCTTGAACTGAGCCTGCCTACAGCCCAAGTTTTCAATGAACCAGCAGGCTATTACAAAGAAGCTGGGTGGCTGCAACACATGCAGGAGTGATGCGTGGGATCCTGATCAGAATGTGAGTGCCCTTCCACTTCTCTCAGCTCCAAGAGCACCTCTGCCAACCACCTTACAACAAGATGATGTGGTAGGACTGCAAGAACCTGTAAATGGCCCTGGCTAAACTGTGTTGTCCAGATCAGAGATATCACTGCTTCCAAGACAGTGCAATCACAAGGGCAGTGGATGAGCTCACCCTCCCACACCCACATGCCTGTACTCCACCTAAGAGTCATTCACATTTAAAACCATGTAATTACCATCAAAAGCTGTAAGGATCCATAACCTATCACAGAAACACGGCCATCTATGACATTAAGACATGGGTGCCACTCCATGTTAGCCAGACAGCTATTTCAAGTAATTTCTCTGACTGACACTGCTAAAGGAGGCAGAATTCAATTACCCAGGCTGAAATAGGATACAGATTCAACTGGATCTTTGATGACCAGAAGTGTTTAGTGCTTTCATTTCATGTCTCATTCAAAAGACAAATGAGTACCATTCCAAAGATTAGACTGCCAACATACAGAGAATGTCTCTTCAGAAAAAAATCAACTAAGAAAGGTAATGCCACTCTTTCACATATAAACTTTACCATTCTGCTTGTCTCTGAAATGACTGATCTACTTAGTAGATACTACACGCTGAAAGAAATAATTCAGATGTTGCACATCTTAAGTAGTAGGAAATTCCAGCTATTGAACTGCCTGAGTTGCTAAATCAGAGGTTCCTTTTTAAAAGCAAGAAAATGATTGATGTATTTAGGAAGAACTCTATTTCTGCAAATGTGAAGGACTGAACAGATTTTTATCATAACATTATAAAAAGTTGGAAAATAACTTTGACATATAGTTCCTGGAGGTTGAGTATGACTGTTATTTTAAAGTTGATTCATTCATAATGGAACTAGCAAAGGAAATATTCAATCAGAACCATACAAGTTTCCTTTTATGCTTCATACCTACCCTACATTAAGCACAGTATTATTTTAACACCTTGCATATTCCTGCTCTGGGGACTACAGGCATGAACAGAAGCCTAACAAAAGCAACAGTAATCTGCACAGTGAGTTAGTGTGCACTGAATCTGGAACAGGCTTTAATGCCACACTTTCTAAGAGACAGATTTGCAAGTTTCTTTCACACCCAACAGGTATTACTCTGTTGATTTTATTTATTTATTTTTAATATTTTACCAGGCATGGTATGTTGGATTATCCAGAAAAAGTCTACTGTGAAGGGGAGTCTTTGAGTACATCATATACTTTCTGCAGAGAACTGACACATCACTAGCAAAGAAAGTATGGACCATAAAAATGTTTCACTTGATAGAGAAAAATCCTGGAAGGGGAAAAGGAAGTTTCTAAGGTTCCACATCAGCAAAACTTCCTATTTCATTTCTTTTCTCTACATACATATGAGTACAATCCTAAAAATAAACTTGTTGTCTGGACTCCACACGCTGAATGTCGTTCAGCAGATTCTGCAAAGAGTCACCTCCTTTGGTTGTGGCTTCTTCCCTGTAGTGCAGTATACTACAATTTATAAATCTTCATAGAGCAAACTGTTGAAAACCATGGGTGCTACTCTTGCAAAAACAGATACTCTGAAGGACTGAAATTCAACTGATTTGTGCATGTTACAGAGGCTATGTCAGTAAAGAGGGGATGGCACTCCCTTCAACAAGGGTTTAACTCACATTTTCACCCTGAGTCCTTCAAGCAAAATAACTGGATTAGTTATCCTCATTGTACATATGCTACAATCTACATAAATCACCCAAGAAAGTGATTTATCCCATTTTATTCACCTTTCAAGGATTACATGAATGGGGACATGATCTCTTCCTCCAAATGTCAGCCCAATGAAAGCAAGTGGCTGACGCTTTTGTGGCGATTCATTCTGATCAACATGGGAAAAGATCTTGCCCAAGAGTCCCCCAGCTGTGTGGAAACCCCCAGCCCCACACCCACTCCTTGCCACAGCTCCTCCCAGACAGCATCTGCTACGGACACGTCCCCCGCTACCGTCCCTTGGCCAGGGGCCTTGTGGCTCATGCCAGACCCTTCTTCCTCCCCAGGGAGTCTCCTCCCAGGAAAGGGGGAAGCCCCCCACAGCCCAGGACTCTCCAGCTCAGCCCCCCTGGAGCCAGGCCGCCGTCTGAGTCCCACGTGCCCTGAGCCAGGTGGGGACTGGCGGCCGTCTTGGCCACAGCGACCACAGATAAATCGAGTTTCAAACCTGTGACAAGAGGAAAAGGGCCAGCAAAACCTCAGCTCGGGGCACGAGGAGAGCAGACTTCAGACTGCTCCGGGAACTGGTAAGCAGGGTCTCCAGGGACAATGTTTTTGCAGGTGCTGGGGTCCATCAGTGCTGGTCAATTTTGAAACATCACCTCCTAAGGGCACAGGAGCAGGCGATTCCCAAATGTTGGAAGCCAAGCAGGCGACGCAGAAGGCATCTCCTCTGGGAAAGAGGATGGAAAAGGAAGCTGTGTGCCCAGTGGAAGCAAGATCACAAGAAGAATACAGAGATGTTTCTTGCCACTGTAGGGAGAAATTTGGTGCGGTGAAAGCTCAGCTGGAGAGGAAGGTGGCCAGAAATGTGGGACACAATAAAAAGAGTGTTTTTAAATATATCAGTGGAAAAAAACATTGCAGAAGTAACATTGTCCCCTTCCAGGATGTGGATGGTCACCTCACAAACAGGGACAGGGACACGGCACAGGTGTTTAATGCATTCTTTGCCTCTGTCTTCAACACTCCTCCCTCTCTTCCCAGTGAAAAACATGGATTATCCCATTAGGCACTCCAGAGTCCAGAGGAGGGGAAGCCCTGCTCAGCAACAATGAAACCATCTGTGTGGTATCCACCGAATTCCCGTCCTGAATCCAAAACCAGCTTTGCGCCAGTTCCTGGGAAGAAAGGCACCCTATCCCAGTCAATCCAGACCAGTGCAAACACTCAGACAGCTCTTTGGGAAAATCCTAATTTATTCAGTTGTTCTGCTCCTCAGAAGATCTCACCTGCTACCAGAAAGACCTTCCTGGTAGTTGGTGGCCGTCTCAGAGCAGCTTCCTGGAGATGGAGGAACCTCCTGGGTCTCTTGAGGGTCGTCTCCGCTACCAGGCACGGGCCGTTGCCAGCTGGCACAGCCGGCACAGCGTCCTGGGAGCTGTGGGCCGGCAACTCCTGGCTCCAGGACACTCACTGCTCCTCTATTTGCTCCTCCTGAGAAGGCTCCCGTGGCTCAGGCTGCACTCCCGTTTTTATGTCTGGGCTTTACCTGGCCACATCAGCCCTGAGGAATGTGCCTGTGTGGTTGATATTCTTGGCTCCAAGGGAGCTGGGAGACCTTACCATGGGGTCACCGCTGTCCTCAGACCAGCAGGTCTCACTGAGCCTCTGGCAGGGATGGAGACTTTCAAGAGTGAGGCTCTCTGAGGGAATGGAGACTCCTTGAAGGTGCTGGTTTTCGGAGGGCTGAAGGTTCTCAGAAACAGGTAGGCTTTCAGAGGGAGGGAGTCTCTTAGGGCTGGAAGCTGTCAGAGGGAACGGTAGCTCTTGGAAGTTGAGGCTTTCAGAGGAATGCACATTCTCAGAGATGGGGAGGCTCTCAGAGGGAGGGAGGCTCTTGGAAGAAGGGAGATTCTTGGAGGGCTGGAGCCTCTTGCATGGCTGGAGGCTGTCAGAGGCCACAGAAGCTCCCAGAGGGATGGTGGATCTCTGATGGCCTGATGTTCCCAGATGAATGAAGGATCTCTGACAGAACGAAATCCTTGAAAGGTTGGAGGCTTTCCCAGGGATGGAGAATCTTGCTGGGAGCAGCCTCTTGAAGGGATGGAGGCTCCTGGAGGAGCTGGACGAGCCACAGCAGGGCAGGTGGCCTCGCTTCAGCAGCTCCTGCAGTTCTTTCCACAACGCCTGCCACATCCCAGAGTAGAGCGGCACCCGTGTCCCATTGCGAGCCCAGAGCAGCAGCATCAGTTCCTGCAGCTCCTGGGCCACTGCCACGCAGGGGCCGCAGCTGCAGGGGCTGTGCAGGGGGCTCGCGGGAGCACGTGGCCGCTTGCGAGGGGTCGCCCGAGGCCTGGAGGACCTGGGAGCCGCAGGGGCTCCTTGGCTCCTCTGTGAGGCACTTGAGGGCCCACTGGAGCAGAGTGGGTGGAAGATTCTTGTCTAAGTAGGACACGGGGTTGAGGAGGGGAACAATGATGGTGTCACCTCCTTGCTGGCAGAGCATGGGACATGGATTGTCCAATGGGACACTGTAAAGTCCTTGGGGAGGGCAAGCCCTGCTCAGCAACATCCAAACCATCCACGTGCTATCCACCGCATTCCCATCCTGAATCCAAATCCAGCTCTGTCCCACTTCCTGGGAAGAAAATGGATCCTATCCCATTGAAAACCAGTACATCAGCCAGTTCTTCACCCAGCACACCCTGTCCCTGCTCATCTCACATCTGCACACCTGCTCCAGGATTCTGTGAGGGACGGGATCAAAACGCCTCTTAAAATCCTGAAATACAACCTGCAATGCCTTCCCACCACCCATGAGACAGGTGACCTTATGGCAGCAGGATAATTAATCAGTTAGACAGGAATTTCCCTCTGTTATTTCGCGCTGTTCACGGCTGACGCTGGCATTGTCCTTCCATCACTTCCCAGTAGCGCCAAGTATGTCCTTCTCCACCATTTTTCCTGCTATCAAGATTAGATTAAGAGGGCTGGAGTTTCCTGGAAAGTCCAAGCCCTTGCTGTCAAGTCGCATACAGCTGGAGAGCACTGAGCCAGCATGGACCTCCTTGGGCTTTCAGGAGCTTGGGTAGATCATTTAGGGGGTTCCTGCTGGGACATACTGGGATGAATCCCATCCAATGCCACAGCCTCATGGATATTGTTCTGGTCCAAGTTGTCCCCAGCAATCCCAAACGGAAGATCACTGTCCCTCGCACCACTCTGCCTGCCCCGTTGGACACCCTTCAGCACCCAGAGAAGCCGGTGGTACTTGGCAGAGCCAGGGTCTGTGGGACAAGGACACTGGCAACAGCTAAAAGCAGAGAGGATGCCCAGAGAGCCCAATTCCCACAGAATTCTGCCATCCTGAGTGGGTCAGCCTGTCCTGAGAGGATGCTTGCCATGGCTTTGGCCATCAGGGTCCTGCTGGCCCTGGTGGGCTGCACAGCCATGGAGGGCTGAGCTGAGTGTCAGCCACCCACGGAAAGCTGGGAGAAGGACTGCAGACAGGACATGGGATCCCAGTGACCTCCCACAGTCAGTGCCAGCTTGCTGGTTACATTTACTTCATTTGCTTAGAGCATTCTTGTACCGTAAGTTTTTCAGGGGAAAAAAATCTTAAAAAAAAAGAAATGCAGAAAAACTGACTTTTTGTCAGAATTAAACACACAATTACCTGTACAAATTGGCATGTTGGTTTTCTCCATTCCCTTCACTTGTCGGAGTATTTCTCAAAAAGAAATTGGTTTCTTATGCTGGTTCTGATGAATGAGGCACATTTTCCCTCACTAGACCTTGATTAATTTCAGTGAGATCACTCATGAAATATGTTAGCATTCACTATTTTAAGCTTCAGCAGAAACATGGCTCCACACAGTAACATTCTCAGAGTTGTACAAATTTTCTTATGAGGCTGAATTCTCTACTGTTTGAACAGGATCTTACTCCTAGATTAGCTAGTTAGATCAAGGAGTTAAAAATGGTATATTCATCATTGGTAGCTTCAAGTTACACAGATTGTTACACACAAAACCCCCACTCTAGCTGCTCTTTTATTTCACTAGAGCCCTTTATTATTCATTTCACCTAATTCAGTTGCACCAGATCCTAAGGCTTCCATTCAGGTGAAATTCCCATTGAAGCCGAGAGGATTCCTGTGTTAAAAATTTTAACTACCTCTCTATGCCTGCTTGAGTTTTATTGAGTCTGAAGTTTTATTTCTAGGTTATCAGCAAACTTAAATATTCATGGTTGATTCTCCAGTCCAGAGCTGGCTATTAATAAGAAAAAGTAAGGTGGCAAAGAGCTTATTAAACTCAGTAATGTTCCCTAAATAGTACCTGTAGCTGGACAGCCTGAGGTAGTTTTTATTCAGTTTTTAGCTGGTCTACCACCTAATTCTGGTACTTCTCTGTAGAATTACTGTTTTTCACTGATGTAGGCATCTGCTTGGAAAAAAAGTCAAAAAAAAAAAGGGCTTGCAATGTCCTGGCAAACTAAGTTACAAATTAGCATTACTGCACTGCACTCAAAAGCAGACTTGCTGGGGTTTTTTTTAATCACAGTAAAATGAGATGTCATTTGTAGTTAATTCACCATGAAGTTGGTATTTCAAAGCAACTGTCTTTTCTGTACAGCTCACATCACAAGGAAAGCTTCATATATGGAAACCTCTTAGTTGCAAAATGGAAATTTCATTAACATATGAATTTGCTCAAATACAAATATTTGCTCAAATACAAATATTTGCTCAGAATTTTGAATGTTTTGTAGTTCTTTGTTTTCTTTAAAATGATTCAATGGTGATTCTGCCCCTTGAAACAAATATAAATCGCATTGTTTGGGTCCTCAGAATCTAAGAGGAACCTGAAGCAGATATGCCTGCATATCAGAACATGTGAGAGATGTTCCTGGTGATAAACTGGACAGATGCTAAATTAGGGACTCAGCGCTCTGTGAAAGGCCCAAAGCAACACAGCCTCCAACAGAGAACCAATTCCAGTGCCTCAGTTAGAGCAAGGCTTTTGCACAAAGTTTGGCCATATAGTCTCTCAGCTGTAGGAAGTTCAGCAGGAACACAGGGCTTTTATATTTAGAGTTCAGAGTTTGCTGCTCCTAATCTAAACATGATGTTCCTCCTGCAGTACTTAATTAGAATTTATGGATGAATAAACATCCAACACTGTGTAGCAACAGCCAAAATTAACAAAGAGAACAGAAACAAACCAACCTCCCTTTCCCCTGGTGATTTCCAGGTGCTAAGTATATGGCAAAGAGAGGTCCTAACATTTTTCTGCCTGTTTAGCTAGGATAGCCAATACCCCTCACAGCATGCTGTTGTCTCACCTAGGAAAGACAGGCACCTCCCCCCCTCCTTCACTAACCCAGGCGTCTGCAAAGCTGTTGTTCTCATGTTCTCACTCCTCTGTCCAGCTGCAGTTGCTGCTGTTCAGTAACATTTTGCCTTTCTTAAATACATTATCCCAGAGGCAATACCAATGTGACCGATGGGCTTGGCCTTGGCCATTGTTGGGTCTGTCTTGGACAGGGCAAAAGCTTCTGGTGGCTTCTCCAGAGGAGCCTCCGTGCTCTCCCTCCCCTACCAAAACTCTGCCATACAAACCCAATACATATGACCACAAGTCATGTAACTAGTAAAACACCAGAATGTTAGAACCATTTGTTACTTGTCAAGATACCACTTTGGGTAACATAAAAGATTAATATAGCTGATATTCCTTTAATTAGAAGCAAAGAAAAATACACAGACCCAAAGACCTGCATATAACAAATAAACTACACAGGAAGATAAAAATATTTATTACATTAAAAACCCAACAAACCACCACCCCAAAACCAGTGTCTGCTTAGTGTTTTTACCTGGCTTTTAAAATCAAACTATTAGATCATATGAGGCAGAGTAAACACTGATGAGTTGTCTCCTCATGTGAGGGTCAGCTGGGTGGTGAATAGTGTTCTTGGTCTGGGAGATTGACACTGAGAAGAACTCTTTCTTCCATTGAGAGTTACTTGTTGATTTGCAGACAAAAAACCCCTTGATCCTCAGAGACAGCCTTACTCAGGTTTTTCTAGTAAATATTCTTTGATCTGTTCCCTGGTATCTTTACAAATGACAGCTTTGTTTTTTCCATCTTATTAAGATATCACCCCTTGCCATTTTGCAATAAGCACCGCTGGGGCAAATGCTGCAAACAGCTTGGCAGCAAATGGAGCAGGACAACCTCAGCCACCTGGAACATCTGCCTTCTCTGGCTCTGTCACACCCTCAGGAATGACATATCAACCATAGCCACTTTCCTCTGTGATAAACTAAGTGTCACTTGCTTCACCCTTCTTGTCTCACGCTATCCTGGCTTTGCCTCACCTTGAAATTAGAGGCTTTAGAAAGAATCTCATGCAAAGCCTTGCGCCCACAGCTGCACAGCTGGTTTGTTTCCCAAAATAAACCTCACCTCTTATTTTACAAAAAAGATCATAGGTAGAGGAAGGCAGGGAGTTTTGACATTTAGCTTACCATACTCATGGAAAAATCTCTTCCTCTGCTTTGTTTTGGTTTTTATTTGCTCATTTTTTAAACCAGGCTCCTTGACTGAAATGTCTGTGATAGATACACACCTAAAGATTGATCCAGCCTAAGAATCAAAGAACTTGCACATAGAAATTAAATTCTCACATTTTTTCTAACTGTACAGTCCACAGGAATAGAGACTATAGGGAGTTTTACCCAAAGGACTGCAGAAGACAATATATTCCAGAAGAAGCAATTCAAGAGATGGGAACACAGATGTTATGCAGCTTCTTAGACAAAAACTGCAGATACTGCCAACTATGATGAAACAAATCAGTTAAAGACCTCATTTCCATGATGTAACAACCCATACTGAAGATGTAAGCACAGCAACATTTCATTACACACCTGTGAAATCAGTGAGGTGCTGAAGAATCCATATATAACTAATGCAACACAGCAAGTCTTGATTTACTTACTCACTTGCAATATGATTAGTAAGATTCAAAGCACATTTCTCAGCCATGGTACATACTCAAAAATGACCTCTCACTCCAATATTAGACAATTCTTTGCAGGTACAGCCCAAAACAACATGAAAAAATAACCCTAGTAATTATCACATCTTGATGCTCTGCTGCCGTATCTTACCCTTGCTTCTGTTTATCATCAGCAGGTAATTTTTTGACACCTCTCTATCATTCTATGTGATGTGACTGCATACTTTCTTTCCAGTGCTTTTCAAAGACTAAACACACACATGTACCGCTACCACAGAAATATCCACGTCCATGAGCTCCAGCCCACACAAAGCCCTTCTATTCTACCAGAAACATATTCCCCATTTATTGCGTACCACTTCAGACAGCAGCTGTCACAAGACAAGGGAGAAAAGCTGTGGTGCACTTGACTTGAATCTGTTCTGGAGGCAGTGCCCTCCCATTGCCAAAAGCGCTCCTGCAGCCCCTGGAAAAATACTGCACTTTCCTTTCCATGCCCCTAGCTGGGAACCCACTGCTTCAAACCCTTCTGCTGTTTCCTGCTCATCACCCCAAATTATAATTTGTAGAGACAAGACACCCTAAATGACTCCCAGCACTGGGCAGATCCCAGAGCTGTTCAGATGTATTTCTTAGACCCATGCACAGGACTCCATCACATGCAGGCAGGTGTTCAAGGAATGCCTGCAATTTCCAGGCATTCAATCATCTGTTTACTCCTACCTTTGATATCATAGATTGTCCTGTCTTATCTCATCCTCACCACTTCATCATTAGCTGCAGTGATTAACAGTCCACAAATACAAAATAACTGTGAACCTGTCCACAAAACCAGCATGAAAACTCCACTGACCTGTGGCTCATCCACAGACAGAAAAGAGCAGCTCAGTGAATGATCTAGAGTTTTTCTGTTTTAAAGATTGCAAAAATATGAGATGGATGGAAAATTGGAGCACTTGAGTTCATGCTGCCAGCAATTCTCACAGAGTACTGTATTTGTACTCCTCTCTGCACACCAAAATGTCTCTCAAAAGCTTTTAACAGGGATCCCTGCCAAGGATGCACCTGGGTTCAAGCCCACAGTGTTACATACAGTTAAGGATGCCTATCTCTAGCTCAGCCATCATGCTGGAATCACACAGCAACATCACTAAAAATTCCAACATGAAAGGTTTCCAACACAAGTACCACAACTGTGTTAAATACGATCAAACGGTCGAATCACAGAGATCACAGATTTCAGCCCTAGCCAGAAAAACACAAAATCAACAAAAAAGAAGTGATTTGAAGATAGAATCAGATCCTAAATACTACAAAAATTCAGTTAGAAGCATCAAGCACATACTTAAAGAAACAGCATTATAAAGAATGGATGGAGAAAGGAATTACTTGACAGTATCTGTGAATATCAATCTGCAGTTCACCTTCAAAAAGGAAAGATAGCCCCACAACTGTTACAATGATTTCTCATGTCAGCCAAAGCGACTGGCAAGAGGTAATTCTTCTTAGCAGCACGTTGAATTATGTATCTGTACATAAGCCTTAAATGTGTATTTTAATTTCACCTGAGTAAATTACTGGTATAAATCCTACCCTTCTCAAATATCTCTGAATTTTTAATTAACCTAATATCATAATTTCAGCCAGGCAGTCAGAAACGATGAGTAACATATGATTCATATTCAGAAGTAAACACACCTGCTTTTCAACAACATTTCTAATTACTGGCTCATTTTACCCTTTACATGGCATTGAAGTCAATTTGGGTCATACTGTTTTTAGCTAGTGATGAGTCCTTTCAGCTCACAAATAATGTATAAGAAGTTGCTGTGTTGTCAGTTTGAAGGATATTTTCAAATGCACCGTGGCAAATTGAACACATTACCAAAACACATCACTTTACTTCTGATATGCCTCACTTCACTATGAGCTTCCACCAGACAAGGTTTTGCCAAGAACATTTAGGCTTTGATTTGAAGTGTTGCCCCACCATTTCATTGTCTTACGTCCGTGTCATAATGATTGAGGGAGTGGTGCCATATACTAAATAAAACGAAGTGCTTATTTCTAAGATTAAAGATGACAGGAGAAAAAACAAACATGGGGTTAGAATACTTAGGTGTCCTTTAAAAACTGCAGCAAACTGCAGTGAGACAATGAGGAAAGCCTTTACTAACTGCCTCCTGCTCCTGGAAGCACTACATCTTCTAGGGGTAATCAGTGAAGCAAAAAGAACCCTGCCTCAAAGGTGGTTCATCACCTCTCTACTCTGAACATTTAGTCTGGCCAGGACATGTACCTTCAGGAGGCTGAAGCTGTTCTCACAGATCTGATGCGGACTTAGCCACTGAAATACGCATATGACATAAGATGTATATGCTGAAGTTTTCAAACCCTCCAACACAACTACAATGTGACAAATTCTCATACACAAAGCCCTGTTCATTGTCAAACTAGCTCGTATGTCAGATTTCTCAAAGTTAGCATCATTATCTTGATTTGTAGCATACTAGTAAACCCTATACATCTTCAAAGAAAAAAATAAACTGACTTCTGGTTCAAGTTGTATAGATTTTATTCACAGAAGCTATCGCCTTCTGACATCTACCTCTAAATTGCTTGGTATAATGAGAGTACCATACCTGCCATGCTTCCTTTAGTTGGTGTGCTAACTCATATTATAGATCAAACAATACAAAAGACATGAAAAACATACAAGTCAAAAATGGTTATGTCCTCCATTTATCAATTTTAAACCATCACTTCAATAGTTTAGAGAATCTGTACTCTAGATATGGAAGTCCCTTTACAGCTATAAGGAAAAATAATGTTCTAAGATCCTTGGGTGAAAGAATCACAGGCAGAGGAGCTAAAATCTAGCCTGAAGCCCTGGGTAGGGAGGGCACCTTAGGGCAATGCTGGTACTGGTTTTGCATTACCATACTGTCACATACACAGAACAGATCTCTAGCATTCTGCATCCCTCTGAATGTACTGATGTCTCTGAGCAACACGTTTTAGAAAGGAATGAGCAAATTATACATGGGTAACCAGCAGGAAGCATTAGCAGCTGGGGAGCCACGGCAGGTGGGGCTTTGAGGTAGGAATGTCTTGCATTACTTCCCCATGATATTGCCGGGACTCATTGCTGAATGGCAGGAGACTCTGGAGGTTGTTTTTCTATTTAAAACAAATAACCCAAAGGCTAGAGGCAAAAGAAAAATAAGTACTCAGATTTATTCTAGATGAGATGAAAATATTAATGTCCTAGTTCATTCTTAAATAATCATAAACATTGCTGACAACTAGAAACTACAGGCTTTTAGTATACAGTGATTTGGCTACACCCATAGAAGTATTTAGCAGTTTTCAGAAGCTACTTAAAGAAGATTTATTGACAACTGGGCTTAAGTGACTTCAATAAACACAGAAATTACTGCACAATCTCTGGGTTACAAGTGGTTCCACTAATTTAACTGTAGCAGTTATTTCTCTGTTTTCATTTTTTTCTTTCTAAAAAAATTCACCAATTATAATCTCATCCATACTACAGCATACAACCTGCATTAACAATCCACTTCATATTCAAAAGTAAATACAAGTGTAAACAGTTAATTAACAAACATGCAGTGCAAAAAAACCCTCATCATTGAGTTTGTTAAGTGACATATAACCTCAATAAGCACAAACCAAAATAAAATCCCAAATCTGCTAAATAAAGAAAATAATAAGAGTCCTATATGGAGTTTAGTGAGATCCCTTTCTCCTCATTTAAGGTAGACAAGGAACCAGCTCTTTGTGAAACAAACTGGAAGGTGGAACTATGAGGCTGTCAGAAGCAAATCTTGAAAAATAAAAATCTGGGAACAGGTAGAATCTAATCATGACTAGTGAGACATCTTTGAATAGGCTGTGATTCTATAAAAACTGTGACTAAGAAACAAATCAAATCGTAATAATTCAATAACCTGAAGTGAAAAGCAAGCATCCAAATTCTGGTCTAATTTGCACAACAAATTCAGGAAAAGCAGAAGGAAACCTTGAGCTTGCACCACAGCAAACTGGTGAAGCAAATATTTTTCATTTAATGTCCCTTCTAATTAACTAGAAGTGCACACTGGAAGCAAAAGCAGATATATCCCTGATAAAATTCAACATGGAAAGTTTTAGACAAGATGAACTTTCAGTGCAGAAAAGGCAGAAATGGAACAGCCATACCTTCAACAGAGAGAAAGCATCAAGCAGAATGAAAGAATGGAAAGTAATTACTTCTTTCACATATCATACTTCTCATTACCAAAGAAGGTGTTTTTCAGTAAAGCTTTACCTTTCTCACAATGACTTCCAGTGAATCCAGAAGGGCAGAGACATTTGTTAGGGGCTACACAAGTTCCACCATATCTGCACCCTTCTTCACAGAATGCTGCAAGATAAAAGGAATATGTGGGTAATACTTAATTTTTTAAAATATATATTTGTAGGATAATAAGAAAAACATCTAAATGCTAAGCAATTAACAGAATTCAGCATATTAAAATTCAGTCCACCTGCAAACACAAAGAGAAGTAACTCACTAAAATGACAAGAGGAAAAATCTCAGATTACACCGTAGGCAAACCACCTCACCAATAAAAGATTAGTAACCATCTGGAAGAAGAAGAGAGGAAAAAATACATCATATGATTTTAATGGGGCTGATCATCTTTCACTTATATCAAATATGCATATGACAATTATAATGCTCTGGTAATCCACAGAAAACAGGCAGGCTGGATGGTGTTAAACATTGTGTTCCTCACTTCTATCAAATACTTCACTGAAATGTCTGTAAACACATAATATTTTGCTTTTTAAATTTTTATTTTAAAGTGTAAAGTATGTTTTGTGGAATTAAGAAATTAAATAGGGTGAGGATCATGACTAAAAATATGAGATGGGCTCTACCCCAATATAATGCCGCTACTGAATGTGATTCGGGATGGAGCAATACTGAAGTACTTTAGAAGTGTATGTGACCAATAACTAGGATTTCACACAGCTGATGGATCTCAATGGATCTCATCTTTTCCTGTGAGCACTGTGTGATGTTCTTGCTCACAGCCAGTTTGGCAGAAAGTCCACTTTGAAGTTTGTTTACTGTTTAAAGTTACTCTTTTCTATTTTTTTTGTCATGTGGGTGCAAGTTGTGGAACTGAGGTCAAGAGGAGAGGACAAGCATCAGAACACTTCTCTACCTTGTACTGGTAACTTGAGTAGGACCCTTGCTACAGCTAAGAGCAGGCCCTACCCCTGACACACTCCCTCCCCCCAATATCTGTTGAACTTCATAAGTGACTGAGTGGGTTTGACAGCACTTATGAGAGAAGTTACAATTAGTATTTAAACAGCAGCTCTCTGCATCTAAGCTAATAACAGATTTGCAAAGTGTTTCCTGCAAGCTAAAATCACAGATGGAGTGTTGGCAGAGATGTTACAAATGCTATGAAAAGGCTTAAAGTGCTAGATAACAGAAGAAATGTTTAAGATTTATTTTCCAATACCCAAAAAGAAAAATAAAGTGAATAGAGTTCTAGGCATTAAAAAGAATATTTTGCAATTGTTAACCACTTAGAGGGAAAAAAGCATATCATCATATCTCGTGACTGAACTGGTAGACACGTCTGCCTTACTGTAAATATATAATTCATAGCATGCCATAGTGTTTTATGGAGGAGAATGCTAAAGTGCTTTAGAGAAGATCACTGTAGAACATTATAAACACCCCTGAAGCAAGGCAGTGGTGTGGAGAAAGCACAGTCACACTTCCTCCTCATCAATGCACACACTCCATATGGGAATCTTCTAAAATATATCTGTTTGAAACCAGCCAATTTCTGAATGAGAAGAAGAGAAATATGGTTTAAGAGCAGTAATTTTTTTATTTTTTGCATATAAATATTTTTAAGAAAGTATAACTGTGCAGAAAGCTGAAAGTACTGGTAAAAAATACAACTCAAGGTATATAAAAACCACAATGAGACTCAAAAGATTCCTTCCAGAGCTCTTGAAAGAATGTTTACTCATCTCTAGTCTCAGCATTCTCAGAGAAGGTGTAAGTTAAATTCTGCATCTTCATGTTTTCTGTTTGAAATTGTGAGTAAACACAGACTTTTGTGAAGCAGTAATACATTTCTGCACAACATCAAAAGACGCAGAGTTTTGGCAAAGCAGATATAAAGGAAAAAGAAAGAAAAATATTGGCAAAAAAAGTGAATAGTTCATCCTTAACATATGCCATATTACACTGGGAAAGAACCACATGGGGCTCTTGAAAGAATTCATAAAGGGGAAAAACAGATGATGTTTACTGTCTACAACAATCATGTATGTCCATTGAAAGTTCTTAGTGCTGACAGGGATAGGTAGGTAAGAATGCTTCAGTAGAGCTCTCATACACTTTCTTTGCCACCATAATGGATCCTACCAACTTAGTAACGCGAAATACCTGCTTCTTACAATAAATCCTGTCAGGAGGTCAGCAGCGTGAGGTGGCATTTCCTTCTGTTCTCTTTTAAGATTTCTAGCAGGGAAAGATTATGAAACAGGGCTGGTCATGTAAAAGATGTTCCCCTTAGAACTTACATTCCCCTTATGTCAGTGCAGCAGCCAGATCTTGATATCCACAGGCACAGCCAAGTGTACCATTCCCATCTGGGAGAAAGGCTGGGATGCTTGTCATGGGCCAAAACTCTATCTTTCTATTCCTTCCTACAACTATCCCTCCTAAATGTGTATTCAAATGTGCTAGCACTAACTTGTCAAGTAATTTGAAATGTTGATATCCCTTTACATCGCACATCTTAGCAACTTACAGGGAAAAAACCCCAAAATCAAAATATTTGTTCAGGAACACCCTAAGGAACAGCTGCACTACAGGTTGCTGTGAGAAAGGACTCTGTACTGCCCAGGAGTTACCCAGGCACCAGCTTGTTACACAGATGTTGGACGATGAAGCTGAGGAAGAAGCTGAGCAACGGCTGCAGGAGGAAAGAATTCAACTCTCCTTCTCAATTTTTGTAGATGCTGAAAGATCCTCTGCAATACAGACTAACTACGCTTGTCTTTGTTGCTCAGCCTTTGGTGGATTTGGGGGATGTGGTTCATTCTCACATTTTTATGCAAGAGGAGAAAATCCCAAGGAAGAGTGCCAGCATAATCCTGCTGTTTCCCAGATGGTTCTTCTACAAATCATCTCATTCCTGCACTGTAGGCTTGCAGGAAATAGAACATCAAACCCACGAGTCTCAGAACATAGTTAAAGAATCAGACTAAAGGCTACTGTCCTTAACTGCTAAAAAAAGAGCTCACAGTACTACAGGCAGTACTGATAGCACTACTCTGAATACTAAAAATGCTCAATACCTCTAATAATAAGTTTCAATTACATTTCAATATACAGTTTCAGTTGCTAGCCGTTTTACCAAACTTCACTTATTTGAACTCTTTTCTCTAATAGCCCTGCCTCTGGGTGAAGTCTTTTAACACATCTTCTCAAAATTAATTCATTTCCAATAATGAGATTTTTCCTTTACAGCATTAGCAGAGAAAATTAAATAAAATCTTTACATCCCTTCTGTACCTCTGCCTTATGGACAAGAGGACCCAACAGGGAGCAGCTCAGTGACTGAGTAGGAAACCAACTGAGTGCCCATGCCCTCCCAAAGCTACTTGCTTTGGGGCTTATGCTTTGTTATATGTCATATGGACTCTGGGATATAGACTTCCACTGTGGTTTGGACCCCCCCAAAATCAGAAGTCAATTTGGGGGTGATGGAATTACCAGTACCACAGAACCAGCAGTTATAAATCTTGATTGCAGACTCCCTCCTACTCAAAGTTAACACAAGAAAGACAAATCATGGCTGGATCTAATACTGCTAATGTATTCCCGTAAGTAGATCATGTCTCTGAAATTATTTGCAGGCTGGAACCTTGATAAATAGGAGAGTGGTTACTGAATTTACCATAAGGTTTTATCAGGAAAATTAAGTGAAGATGCCATTAGGGTAAAGTCTACATAAGTAAACTTCTATTGTTTAGAGGCTTATTCAGTATTCTGTATGTAAAAGAAACAATCTATTGATTTCAGGAGGCTTCTGCCAAAGTGAACAGATCTCTCTAATGCCAACAGATTTTTTACTCCAAAATAAAAGCCTTTATTATATAAAGACCTTTCCTAAATAGACATAATTTCTCTGCAGAGGAGGAATTTTATTTTTGATGATCCTCTTTGATGATGAATCTGTAGAGAACAGAAACAGCCAAAAATATAAGTCTGCTGATATGTCATTTTTGTGATGATGTTGGAGGGGCGGGGGAGTGTCACTGCAGAGCTCCACAAAGAGCATCATGAATGCACCATGCTCCTGGACATGCACAAGCTGCATTATTCTGGTTTTTGTAAGGCAGCACAGCACACTACCCCACTGGGCTACTTTAGGAAAGCAGATACTACAGGAAGTCCAGCAAATACCTCTCACTTTCAAGTGTAATGCAGTAGATAATACAAAACATTTATACTTGAATATATAGAATTATTTTAGTAAAAGAAAATAAATAAACCCCAATAATTACCCTACAAATTCAAAGGAATGTTGCTTGGCTCTGAAGAGATACAAAGGTCACTTTCCCAAATAAATCATATCTATTTTTTTTTTAATATACTAAATGCCTGTGAAGTGAAAAAAGGGGCATTCCAGAAAGGCAAGGAAGGGGTCAGGCACAGACTGTCTGGGTAAACAAAAATATGCAGCTTTGGAAGAGAGATGGGCCAGTGTAACTATACAAAGAATTTGCTAATCAATTGATGGAAGGACCACAATTTCATTAGCTGATTGGATTTACTCAGACAAGCACACACAGGGGTGCAGTTGATAGCAATCCAACCATGTAAGCCAAATACCAGAATAATCAGATGATACCAGTTGCTCAGGTGGGTTTAGGGGACAGCTGAGAAAGTGAAGAGAAAGCACACAACCGAAAAAAGGCAGCAGTAGAGGCTCTGGTCTTTTTCTCTGTACTCAAGTGTGATGCTATCATCTATAAAAGTACAAAGCTCTTTTTGGTTCAGTGAACTACATCCATTGGACACAGGGTGCGACTTATTTCACACACAGTCTGCCAAATGCCACTGGAGTCCTTTTACAGCTGGCTGGACTCAGAGAAGGACAAATCTGGCAGGAGTGAACTTTAGGCAAAAGAACTGTCCTGGAAAATTTTCTTCCAATATGCTGGAGCAAGAAGGGGAGTGTGGGTCAGTCTGGCAGTCAGGATGCAAACACATCTGAGAGTGGAGGACAAACCCTCAGCTAGGCAGCTCTCACTTTTGTGATTTGGGATTTCCAACCCAATTTATGCTTCCAATTTTATATGTGCTATGTAGGAGGGTTATTCAGTTTGAGAAGAGCCTATAAATTTCATGTCTTCTATCAGCTGATTGTAAAGTTATTATTCCTGAATTATTTTTCTAGAAATTTCACATACAAAAGATACTTTGCAAAAGTAATTAGCGTAACTGCTGCCTAGTGTAGTCAAAATTCCAAATCCTGGCACTACAAAATGTGTAAGTGTATGAGAGCTAAGTCTGAATAAAGATCAATGAACTCAGAATTTAGGCTAGGAGATGAGGGTTCTTCAAAGTACTCAGAAAAGTGTGAAAGAATTCCTTCAAATTTAGCAGGCAACACACAGTGAAAGACAGAAAAAAGAGCAAAATAGGAAAGTCCCTAGCAGGATAATAAAGAATAACAAATACATCAGGAAGAAATTGTGTCAAATATAATAGGCATACACATGTATGTTAGTTTGTGTGTCTGGGTATACATTTGCATGCTACGTAATATTTATCAAAGTGGTGAACTAATATTTTAGAGTTTGTCAGTAGGCTATTGCAGCTGATGTAGCAGTGAGTCTTTTCAAGCTCCCAGTGCTCTGTCACACAGCACTTGCAAAATTAAGATTTAGGTGAATTTGGAAGGCTGAGCATATCTCTCAGAAGGCTCTGAACTCTGAGCCCTTTCTTTACTGTTATATGATGCTAAATTCTCTTGTTGCTTGGTGTTTTGCTTGACTGATATGTAATCAAGCCATGGCCATTTGTAGGCAAGCAGGAGGCCATTCATCTGGGTGCTTTCAGTGTCGGCTCACGTGCTTTTTGGCTGGAAATGCTGAATTATTTTGAAAAATGAGACCTAAACTCCTTAAAATTAGTACAATGAATCACCGTGATAAATACTAATAATTTCTTTCGTACTACCCCAATAATGGAGCTTACTTTTGAATGTGTAAGTTACCCACCCTGATTAACACATTTTCACTGAAAATCTTTTCTAATGAACAAACAAGCTATATTTAATTAAATTAATTCTGAAAGCATATTGAATAGACAGAATCTGTCCCTTCTTGCTCTCTTGGTAAAATGAGATAAGAAACCCTTATTAATGTCAACCTTATTTTATGGCTCTGAAGACAGATATGTGACGATTTTGAAAGACGTATTTGAAAAAGATCAATAGAAGCAGTAAGGGACAAAAGCAATATAATAAAATTTGTCCTGTGATATAGCATACTTTTGAAAGCATCTCTCAAATCCCCAGATAACTCTGTGCTAAATGAATATTCTTGTTGCCATTCTACCACTCTGTTTCCTCAAGGCCAGACTCTTCAATATTTTTAGTGCACAATTTTAAGCCAGCTGCAGCTGTCTCTCTAATAATCTAATAATAAGCATGACAAAATAGGGCAGAATACTCCTTCCACAAACCAATCCAACATCATCTTTCAAAATTCAAGTCAACAGTTTAAACTGCAAAATCAAACTGAAATTTACTTTGAGAAATGACATGACACATGGTACCACTGCAGTTTTTCTTTGCATCACATAAATGTGCTCATTATACTCCCTATTTGTTTTAACAAATGGGTATAGAATAATTTATATTTACAAGCATAACACAGTTTCTTTAGAAATCAGTAATGCTTAATCAATCCTAAGTTAAGGATAAAGACGCACAACAGAAGCATTTTCTCTTGCCTGATCTATTATCACAACTTTAGAAAGACATTGCTTCAAATCTCATTGAACTCAGTGAAGAAAACTGAATTCAATAACAGCACAGGCAATCTGAGTCTGTCTGGCTGTAGTACAGTATATGGAATATTCAGACAATATAAAAATAATTCTCCAGCAACATACATATTACAGGTCTCTCATCCCAGTGTTCCAATCCATACAAGCACACTCTGTAGACACATTCAGAAGAACAGCTGGATTACCCCTAATGCAACAGGTATACACTTCTAATTCACTCTTCTTGCCTTGCCCTCTAGCACTGACAGGCATCCTCGCCAATAAAACACAAGCCTGGTTACCAATGAGAAACATTCTGTCTCAGTGTGAGAGATTTACTCTATATTGCTAAACAAATATCTATCCAAGCACCCTCAAATAACTGTGTGTTATGAGAAACACCAGCACGTTCAATAAGCTGTAATAAAAATGCCTACAATGTTAATAAAACATTATATTATGGTAATTCTCTATGCAAGAAACACTATCTTTTGAAATTGTAGAGAAACTTTAAGAAAGCATTTTCAGTCACGGCTGGAAGTGAGGATGTTGCCTGTGTGCAATAATAGCCTCTAAAGTCTCAAACTCAGCAGTATTTTTTAAAGGTTGCTCATACCTTATTGCAAACATAATTGAATCTGAAAAAAAATCCCTTGTTTTGATAGCTGCACAAAACATGCAATAGCAAATCAAGGAATTATTGATAGCATTTAACTATCTGAAGGTGACATTACTGGGAGGAATTAGATGAAAATGGGAAATAAAAAGGCAATGGGACTTTCAGGTCTGGATCAGGCATGTGTAAAGACAAGTAATTTGCAAATAATTTACAAAGACATTAAGAGACCTTGAGGTGTTTCTTTTTAAACAAGCACACTAAAATTCAGGTGTTCTCTCTCATTGTCTTAGCATTATACTTACGCTGCAAGTAACAGCTACAGTGTTGTCTCTGAAAACATTTTCTAATGGGCTTTTTCATCACTTTTCAAATGTCATTCATTCTGCCAAGACACTCCACTCAAAATAAAATTTTCTTTTTCAAAACTGGATCACATTCTCTTGACCAACACCAGAAGGATGGGAATTGTCAGTTTCAGAGATCAGAATCCTCTGCTTACACAACAGGAAGGACTTCAGTAGGTGAAACTTTCAGAGCTCCCCCACAATACCCTCCAGCCCTCACTCCTTATCAGGAGAGATGCCATGTTAGATATAGACATTTCCCCATTAAGGAACAGAATTAAGAGTTAATCTCGATTTACAGAATCTACCTTACCTTGCAGTATCTAACAGATAGAGGTCTGAATTCACTAAAGATGCTGCCAAGAAGGCAATCAAGAGATGAAAAGCCCAGAATCCCATAAGCAATGCCCCAGGGCATTCTGTCTCATTCAGTTCAAGTTTATATAAGGCAAAGAAAGAATAACAAAGAAAACAATGAAGAGGGGTCGGAGAGGTACAGGAAGAGAGATTCAAACACATACCACACTAAATAATGAATTCTCTTATGTAGGTCTGGATAACTTTTGCACTACTACACCTCTTCTGACTTTTGCAGTTGATGGATCAAAAGGAGAATGCAAGTAACTATAAAATGGAGACAATTAATCTCAGTTCTTATCTGCACTTTATATTATAAACCTTTTCAGTAGCTAAAATATTACCACAATAGCAGATTCTTCTCAAAAAATAAAAAAGTGTATTTTTAGCAATTATTTTAATTTTCTCAGCGGCAAAAGACCTGTCCACCTCAATACCAGGATTTACCTGAGATAATCTTATCAAATTAGTTATATCCATTAGAAAAGAGAATAAACTCCAATATTTTGCCTTCTCAAAGAGAAACCAGATTTTTCAACAGGGGAAAAAAGAAGCCCTGAAAAGTGATATTGTTCTCACTGCTCCAGAGAAATTCCAGTCTAAAAGCAAAGATTGCTTTTGCTGAGGCTGGTGTCACAGCAGGTGTTATGCACATCACCATCAGCTTTATAATCATCATAATACATTGCTTTTAAATAAATCCTTTCATGTCATTTTATACATTCTGAACAATTAAGCCTTACAACCCCCCAGTGAGGAAGATGCATTAAGAGCCTGAACCTGCCAGGCACTTCTACAGAACAGAGTTAACTACAGAAATATAATTTAATAAAGAACGCGTTTAACAAGTAAGAGCAGAAAAGCAAATATAATCTTCGTGTGTATAATCTTTGAATGAGCCAAGAGCATTTTAGAAACCCAAGGGGCCACCCTCTCTGCTAGTGTCAATTAGTAATCTATACCAATTTACACAGTGCCTAAGAATTTACCCTCTAAATTCTTGGAGCTACAAGACTCCAAGGAGTACATCACTGTCACTACTTATAAGACCATACTGCTGACTTGTGTCTTTGCATACACATGTAACCATGCAAATATTTCAGCTGATATCTAGAAAACATACACAATGTTGACTTGATTTTGCCACCTATTCCCTGTCTCTACTTATATTTTCTGTAGAGCACTGAGTAGTAACATGTCAGAGAAAGGCAGACCAAAAGGAAAATGATATACAGATCCTTGGTTGATTTTACAGAGCAGTGACACCTTGGTCACCAATCTGACTTCAATGATTCTGCCTCAGTGCACTCTCTATTTTGCCATACAGGGTCCAGCACAGCGTCTTGTACTTCAAAAAACTCAAGTTATGAGAAATCCCTACAACTAGTTTGACGGTGCCTTTAGATTGGGTATACTGGGAAAAACTTTTTCACGGAAAGGGTTGTCAAGCATCCCAACAGGCTGCCCAGGACAGTGGCCCAGCCACCATCCCCAGAAGTTTTAAAAGACACATGGATGTAGCACTTGGGGACATGGTTTAGTGGTGGGATGGTCAGTGCTGGGTTAACAGTGGGACTCAAGGATCTTGTAGGTCTTTTCCAACCTTAACGATTTTATGATTCTATCAGAGGTGCTGGAACTTTCCAGAAGCACAGTACTCAAAGCTTGGAGTGTCTGGCCAAAATTTTCTTTCCTAACACATGCAAAACACTCCAGATAGTGTTTGTTTGCCTCCCTTTGGTAACAGCGCTTCAGGAGCACCAGGGGACAGATGTTGCACAGATTTTTTTAGTACTTTGGATTCATTTAGGATGATACAGTTCAACATAAATTTGAAATATCTTCCTTATGCATTAGTCTGCTAACGGTACACAGTTTAGTCTCAGTGTAGAAAAAATAAGGCACCATAAAAGACAGCTGTAATCCTTCCATAAAGTACAGTGTGCATTCCTAATGGAATATGATTTCAAAACAGATTTCCAGTTCCACCTTCTTAGGATATCACGTTACAATGTTTAGTTTGCAAAAACAAGACTACAGGAATGCTTCCTATATTTCTTGGCAATGCAGCATTTAATTTTATGGTGCATAAAATCCATTTCTCTTAACAGATGTATCAGTTCCCTGATATCATGACTAAACTGCTTCATATCCATAAATGCTGTGTGGGGAACTAGCAAAGCTATGGCATTTATCTTTGTTGTTGTGGCACACACTTCTGTTTGCTCCTAACATCCTGCTTCCCTGAATAACAACAAATTTAGTTTTGACTGCTCTTAAGAGATTTGATCACATGCATGCCATATATATCCTTACATACCTTTTGTGATTATGCACAAGAAGTGTCCCAGCTATGCATTCTAAAGGGCATAAGAATTTCAAGACTGTTTATAGATAAAAAATTACTAAAATAAATAAGTAATTTTTAAAAAGTGCAATATCAAGAAATTTTCTACAAAATGAAATTCAGCCTTTGGCTTGTCAGAGGTTAGCCCTCTTCCCAAATCAAGGTTAAACATCCCATTTAATCATGACCTGTCAAAAAGATTAGATTTTGCTCTGGGTTGAAAAATTTTAGGATGGAGAAACATAATTGCAATATTTCCTAATTAATTCAGGGAAAACCATGTGTGTATGTTTCACAGTTGAGAAGAATGACTGTGGGGACCCACCAGAGCCACAGCACACATCCTGCAAACATCCTACAAACAATAAGGCCCAAGAAGTGATCTGGAAGAAGAAAAAGGGACAGTTATATGACCTGATTTGTGGAAATTCTCCCGTATGTAAGCTGTGATATGAAATAAGGTAAGATTCATTTGATTGTTAGCTTTTTCCAGTTGCCTGCTGTGACTGGCTTTGACAAAGGAGAGTGAGGTGTTTCTGAAAACCACTGCTCTTTCTGTACATGCGTGTTTCTGTTCTCAATATCCTCATACTGAGACTTTCTGTAATCTGGTAACAGCAGCTCTGGCGAATGATGAGCACCTGACTTTATAACACATAAACAAATTTAACCCCCTCAGTCCTGCCCTTCGATGCAGCTCACTGGATCTGTGAGTGGTTTCACTAAATCTCCTAAAAACAGTTTCCAAAAACATATTATTTGAATCTGCAAGTACCCTCTTAAAAGAACAAGCAAATGAGCTCCACAAAGTGTGTGTTCTTTGAAACAAGTCACAAATCATAGAAGTGACTTCTGTGAGAATTAACTTTACTGAAATACTCGGGTTCAAGCATAAACAGACAGCTATGGAGGAAACACCTGAAGACAAAATTAAAATTACTAGATTGAAGTGTTGATGCAAAGGCATCTCAAATATTTCAGCACCATGAGCAACCAGGATCTGGACTAGAAAGGAAACTGCTTCAGGCCATGTTTATTTTATGTATCAAGTATAAGCTATGGTAAATGAGAATGTACTTTGCAATGCAATGGCACATTATTTTGATACTCTTGTTCATATGAAAATGTTACTCATCAGGTATAAGAAATAAAGCAATGCCATGTCATGATTCAATAAAATAATCAGAAACATAATACACTGTAGTATATTCTCTCATGCAGTACGTAGTCTTCATGTGCCTTACTGGAAATCAGCTTACACTAAGCATAATTCTACATGACAGTTTGTTTAACACCACAGCACATTACTCAAGCCAAGAATGAGATATATACATGTGTAGTGTGGAGATACATATATCAGATACAACAATTTTGGTTATTTTGAAGACAGTTATTTAGAAATAAACTAAGACATTCATCTGACCTGATGGAGCAGCTCTGTGGAGAAGGACCTGAGGATCCTGATGAACAACAAATTGTCCAAGAGTCAGCAGTGCCCTGTGGCCAAGAAGGCCAATGGTAACCTGGGATGCCTTAGGAAGTGCATTGCCAGTAGGTCAAGGGAGGCAATTCCGCCCCTCTACTCAGCGCTGGCACATCTGGAGTTCTGTGTCCAGCTCTGCACTTCTCAGTAGGGGGGGAGACGCAGAGCTCCTGGAGTGGGTCCAGTGGACAGTAACAAGGATGATGAAGGGATGGACCATCTCTCTTAAGAGGAAAGGTTGAGGAAGCTCAGCCTGTTCAGCCTCGAGAAAAGATGACTGAGAGTGGAACCTATCAATGTCTGTCAGTATCTGCAGGGAGGTGTCAGAGGATGGACCAGGCTCCATCTGCTCAGTGGTGCCAGGTAATGAGATGAGAGGCAATGGGCAGAAACTGATGCATGGGAAGTCCCACCTGAACATGAGGAAGAACTTTACTGTGCAGGTGACTGTATACTGGAACAGGTTGCCCAGAGATAGTGTGGAGTCTGCCTCACTGGAGATATTCAAGAACTGCCTGAATGCAAACCTGTGCCATGTGCTCTGGGATGACCCTGCTTAAGCAGGAAGGTTGGAACAGATAACCCACTGTGGTCCCTTTCAATCCTGTCCATTCTGTGATTCTATTTTCAATTACACAAGTGTGAAGTTGAAAATATGCCTAATAATACCAAGCAGAAAATAAAAACAAAGCACCACAAGTACTTAAGTAATGTATTGCTTCACTAATACAAATTCCAGCAGACTAAAGGAACTTTTGAAAGATCTTCCTCTGCATTCCAGAGAAAATAAAAGTACTGAAATCTTAAACTTTAAGTGTTCTCACACAAACGGCTATGTTCTCAGAAGTAATTTCTGTTTAAAGACACTTTTTGAGTTAAATAAGATTTGACTTTTAAAAAAAGTATATGGTTTCACTGAGCAGCACTCAAGTGGTCATTTCTAATGTACACTGACAAAACAAGTCAAATTGTGGGGAAAAGATGCTCTCTGAACAGCTCTGTGAAGCTTTATGCACACTACTGTTATATCATTGCTGTTTTCTTTTTTTTTCCAAAAAAGCCTCTCTTACTTGGTGTGTTCTACACTATGAATAATAGTGCATAGCAAAAAGAAAATAAATCTCTTAAAGCATACATAATCTGTCATTAGTAGCAAACAAAACTACTTCTGCTGGGTAGCACCGGAATAATATGTCCTGTTGCTGTATAAACAGAAAACTTGAAATAAAAATATATACTGGACAGAAAGCAAGCCTCTAGTTAAAATTACTATCACTCTTGCGCACTGCAGCAGACATGTCAACATTTCAGGAGCTGACATTTTATTATCAGACCAGAAATCTGGTAATTGTACAGGCACCAAATGGGCTTAGAGAAAGTAATGGGCAGCAACACCAAACCTTTACAGAGAAAAATCTGCTGCACAGGAGTGCACAGCCTGACAGGCTTGTATTTCTGAAAGGTAATCCAGAGTCTGAAGTCATCTATTTAACCACAAAATAGGTAGTGTCAGCAAGAGGGCAAGATTCCTCAGACTGCCCTGCCTGCAGTGTACTGCCACAGACTATTACATCCACCTAAAATAAACCTTTTACATTGTGGTCTATATGGCACATTAGCCAGCACAGTAATTCTCAAGCTGCAGGGGGTTGGCAGAACATCAAAAGCTATAGGGCAAGATAAAGACAATGCATTTCTTACAGTGGAGTGTCAGATACAAATAATACTGGGATTTTGCTTTTTCAGGGTCCACAACCCCATTTACTCAATTGACCAGTATCAGGGTATTTAAATACACATTTAAGACATTAAGAAGCTGAATGGAGATACTTAAGAAAGAATTGATTTTTGTTGTTTCCAAAAGACACATAAAGGAATAAGATACTTCTATATCGGTTAGATACTCAAGGGAATTCAGCCTAGGTCATTCACCTGTTGTATTTTGTTATTGTTGAATAAATCGACAAACCCAGCATCACAATACAACTTTTACAGTGACTTAGATCTACCTCTGTTGTGCCACTAAGGAGGTACTTCAGTGAAATGGGAATGTTTCTCAGAGCTGTGTATGAAGTTTGGTGAATCAAATGAGATTACAGGATTTGCCATGTGCAAACTTGCAAGAAATCTGAGTCAAACTACAAATGTTGTGACAGACCAGGAGCAAGACAAATAAACAAGGTATCCCCTGGGAACTATAAACAGTCAAAACATTGAGGCAGAATGATACTGTTCACTCATGAAAAAGCAAAACCTCACAGGGAAATAACAAAACATAACAGCCTCCCCAGTAATTTTAACACAAAGATAAATAGAGGTAGTTTCTCCAAGCTGAAACATCTTAATCTATTCCCTAGCATATAAAATTCATATGTTGAATCTTGGTGTTTCAGTAACTTGTATGTACCAAATAAGTCTGTAGCAAGCATTGCTTTACATTAATAACTACAATTTGATGCTGCCAATACTTTTGAGCAGAAGGCAGGAACAGTTGATAATGTGACCTAAAACAATACTAAATATACCCAGTTGTATTAGAAGAGTGTTGCAATAAAGTTCATGTTTCACATTTGCTTATTATGGCAAATACTTCCCCCCAAATCCCCCCCCCCCATACCAATAACAGCAAAAAACCAACAAAAAAACATGCCATACATGAGGGCACACAGATTCAATGAAGCATAAATCTAACATATTAGCACCTTGATTATGTGCTGAGTAAGATCATGCAGGTCAGGTTCAGAGAGGTTGCCTTCTCTACTGTCCTAATCCCTGGGTGTTTTAGTCTTCAAGAAAAAAGTGTAAAGATGCTTAGAGATGAAAGGAAAGCTGAATGTAATCTCAACTGGTTTCTAACAGTATTGCCATCACATCAGGAAGTCTCTCTAAATCCTTGCAGTATTGAAGAGGGTTTTTTATTTTCTCTTTTTTTTGTTTTGCTGAATAGAGGCTCTACCTCTATTAACTTGCGGGTAGTACAATCTTCATGAGAATATCCATATTGAGGGGGAAGAAATCCTGAAGCCAAGATGTCAGTAGAAGAATCAGTTTGAGAAGTCTCTGGGGTGAGAAAATAAGTCCACAGGACACCTACCCAACATGGAGTTTTTGTTTCCACTTGGCCAGCCTCTGAGATCTGCCATTTGGAATAATCAGAGTCTTTGGAGGAACTCCAGTTTCTTTAATACATTAAAAATCCATCCTGTTGTTTCACTTGTTTTAAATAGGCAGAGGCAAATAGTGCATCATCAAGTGTACTAATTGATCCAAATGCAGTGCAAACTAAATTAAGGGGGCTGGAAATGCTGCAAAAATTAAACACAGCATTAATAAAGCTGAAAATAAGATCTGAACAACCTAAGGGTATTCCTGGTATTTCTTTATTTCTGTTTAAATAGATGTCTTCCTGTAGACTGTTATCAGCTCAGCAGGAGCCTTTCAAGAGAGGCATTTTTCTCATTCTGTGCATTTTAAGTTAGGTTTCTATGAATTTCAGCCTGTCTGTAAAAGCTGCTGCCAATTCATATTAAAACCATAACTGCAGCTAAGTAATGATAATATCATGAAAGCATGTGAGCTGCAAATTCAATCCAAGCCTTTATCTCAAATACAAAATCTGCTAGCTTATCTTGCAGATAGGGAGTTACTGCACACGAAAGAAAGAACTGATCTAAATGAACAGAAAGAAATCAATCCTCATTAGAAGGATTCTCCTCTATATAAATGGATTGTGGAAGTCCTTGGCTGGCAGCAAGGCACTGATTCCACCTCTCTTCTCTGTTGCTGAAAAGGGTTCATCATCACTGGAATGGGTTGAAGAGAGCACTGCTTGGTAAGCACACGCTAAATGAGATGAGAGAGGATAAAGCACCCCAGATCCAAAGGACAAGTGGCCAAGGGGCCTCTGAATAACAGCCCTTGATCTATTTCTGAAGAATGCTAGAATGAAGGAATGCCAGCAGGGATTCAAGAGGAGGGACAATCACCAGCAGGAAACTTTGAGCTTTGCTGAAACTCCATGCGAAAGAAGCAACAGATGCATTGTATCTTTCTCTTCCAAAAGTTCTGGGAAGTAACACAAAGAAAGTAAAAAGGAACACAGGAAGAAGAAAGTAAATGAAACAAAATAGCTGAGATGTGTGGAAGTGTGGAAGAAGTGAGAAACTGAAAAAACACATGGAAAAATGACAGCAGCCCCAGATGTTGTAAATCTCATTGACAATCAATCATCAGAAAAAGGGAAAAGGGGCTGCACAGGAATCCTGGTCACATCTTTTAATATTTAAATTTTAAAAATCAAAGGAGAAGTGCCTGCTGACTTCAAAAGGCAGAAGAATCCCATAGAGGGAAGAACTAGCTTGCAACACCTAAAACTGTACAGAAATTAAAAGAAAATGCTGTTATAATTGGAAAAGGCACCAAAGTCACTGTGTCATTACACATATGATGCACATAGGAGTCTGAAAACAGATTCTGATGACTAAAAGGTAATCTTAACAAATATAAATCTATGGTCCTGATCCAGTTTAAGAATTAGAATTCTTAACTGTACAGATTGTGAAAGGGCTTCTCATGTAAAATTAAGAGTAAAGATACTGTCCTGCTACTTCTAACACAAATTGATCATTCACTAATGATTACAGCTCTTCAAGGTATTTTGTACCAAAAATGTCACTTGTACATGAACTCCATGAACCATCAGTGCAAAGGCACCACAAGGAACAGAAAAAGAACATTCTGCAGGTCTGGAGAAAATAAAGCGCATCAGCTCCAATGACTGAAACCCCAATGACTGCTCTCCCAAATAAGCATCTGAGTTGGCAGACCAGTCTAAGGCATAATGCTTTTAACTCCAGAAGGCTATTACATGCTGTTGTCTTCCCCATTTATGCCACTGGCACATCCCCAACAAGTTACAGTACTGTTTAGTTACAGCTTGGCCTTTTGCACATTTAACAATGGCCACAGATGTAAGGGGTGGAAATTTGAGTGGTACAGCTCTGCAATAAAGCTAACATCATTTATCTCTAATGTGCATCACAGCTTTTCCCCAAAGTCTGCTGAAGCTTTGACAAGTACACATATCCTCGATAGACAACATTTAATGTCTAATAGAAGTCAGAATTGAGACATGAACACCAAAATGTTTAAGTTGAAAGGAGAAAGGCTAAATATTATCTACAGGAATCTACAATCCAGCCTATTCTCTCCTAGAAGAATTGAGGAAAAAAAAAATCTTGAGCCATTAGAAAAGAATTATTACAAGTAAGAAAACAAGGCTTGTACAGAATCCTGCTTGTTAAGGACTTCTAAGGTCACATCTAGACCAGACCTGGCTGCCACAGCTCATACCACACACCTGTCAGTAATCAGGGGCCACCTTGCACATAAAGTCACATGAAGAAGAGGACACAGAGCACCTTTGACTGCTCAGGGATTGTCTTAGCATGAAAAGACATAAACCTCAGAAGAACTAAGCTGAGGAAGTAAACAGCAGCAAATTCTTAGCCCCTAACACACTGAAACAAACAAAAAACCCCCAACTCTCATAGCAAGATGAACTTCAGTGAAACTGAACAGAACACTCAGTGAGAGTAAAGTGAACTGTTATGGACGTAGGCTGGTATGCTGCTATAAACTTTTAAAAGTAGGAAAGCAGTCACAAACCACAGCTCAGCTAGTTCTAACCAGTCTGGTCTATCTGTACTCAGAACCTCTTCTGCTACTTCCACTCTGACCTTACTTCAACAGTTAAGGCTTTCTAATAGGGGCTCTCCTCATTTAAAGAATTTCCTTTCTTCCAGGACACAGCTGCTGCCCAAACAAGTCAATCATACTGTCAGCAGAAGAATGAACTAAAAGCCCGGCAGCAGCAGTGATCCCAGTTCTGGAAGAGATGGGAGCTGAAGAGAGGCTGAAAGGTCATCTATGAGACATTCATTAACTAAAGAAGTTTCAACAAATTTAGCACACATTATCTTACTGGTGTTTCCATGGAGGTTACCAGCTGCTCTGAAAATGAGAGGAGTCACTGGGAAGTAGCCAGAGCACTGATGAAATGCCTCAGTTCCGCTCCATGACCAAAATACCCAGCACAAGCATCATCTTCCCAGCAGAAGTATTGACCAAGACGATCAATAAGGTTATTAAAAAGGGGGCTTCAAAAATTGATTTTTTTTTCCAAGATTCCTTCTCATCTGCTTCTCTGAAGTCTCTCGGGGAGCTACATTTTCTTTACCAAAGTGGTAGAGAAATTACACAGAAGAACAGTCAGTCAAATGGATATAAATCTCCATCTTACCGTCATGGAATGTAAGTGGAATAAAGGAGAGTATAATCACTGAGTCTCTATTATTTTTTGAAAAGTGCCCTTACTGAACAGATGTCCAAAAACTTCTACGTAGATTTTGCGTTCATGGTTTGTCTCATCTTGGCTAGGCTAGAATCTTTTGAGAAGATGACACCTGGAAATACAAGAAGCTATCAGGGTGTAGGTAATCCCCAGGATTTGCTGTTTCCCACACAACTTCCAACGAGCCCATTGCCCAGACACAAGAGGAAGACTCCAAGGGTTAGTATTACAAACCATTGAACTTGTAAATGCTGCAACGACATAAACACAATTAACCTGTAGAAACTATTCCTATCATAAAGTACTCCTAGTAATACTGCAAAAAGGGTGCTTGTCATCTCCTCAAGTCCAGATCTGAAACTCATGCTTTTCCTCATGCTCCAGGAAGAAACTGTAGGGAGGTTCCAAACTTGTGACCACTTTGCAGGGTCGGGTCAGGTTGGGAGAGGAGAGGAGAGGAGAGGAGAGGAGAGGAGAGGAGAGGAGAGG